>NC_092343.1:19794250-20096000 GCF_046630445.1 Rutidosis leptorrhynchoides | reverse complement strand
GAGCTCGGAGTGCGGTTACTCCGACAAATCCTCCAATATCTCCTCCTCCGAGGATCAACTTTAGTGGGCGTGTAATCTGAGGGGTACTCCTCCTAGATTGCGTGAAGAATCATTTCGATCTCCAGAACGGTGGAACGATAGTAATAGGTGGATTACAATACCAATCCTTAGGGTTAGACGTGTGGGAAAAGGGTTCAGAAAAACATCTGAACTAGGAAAGGTAAGTTTTCCAAGTCGGTAAAGCGAATAGCAGGCATGAAGCAAGCACGTAATCAGGCACTATAGCAACCTAGATCGTCTACAGCAGTATATAGCATGGCAATATTAACAGTACTAAACAAAAGTAACATGCAATCGAAAGCAGATAGTAGTATGCAGTAGCGAGGATAAGCAATAGCATACAGCGAGTTCACATAGCAGTAAGAGTAAGCAGTAGCATGTAACAGATCATATGGCAGTATAAGTAAGTAGTAACATGCAGCAGTAGTAAGCAGTAAGAAGTAAACGAGCAAGTTGTAGATTAGTCCTATTAGTGAATCCTACTCGGTCCGGTCTAGACTCACTAATGCAACCTAATTTCCTACAACCAATGCTCTGATACCAAATGTGACACCCCGTACAAAACCATCGTGTACGATTCGTCAACAACAGGATCTTTACACGGTTAAGTACTACATGCTATTTGAAAACCAGTTTGCATTCATAAAAACATAGTGTTTACAAAAGATAACGTGACACAGAGGTCATTACAAAGCCATTATTCAAATAACGTAAGTTGCGAATGCCAAATAAAAGTTTCATGATTGAGACATCTCTAAGTAATGCAGCGGAAATCTAACACAGCAGGTCCTTAACAGCAAGTCTAAACACCAAGATAGAAAGTCTAACAGCGGAAGCAACAAACCTCTAAGCACCTGAGAAAACATGCTTAAAAACGTCAACAATAATGTTGGTGAGCTATAGTTTAAATTGTAACAGTAATATAAGATTGACCACGAGATTTCAATGTTCCAAAACAGTATGAAAAGTATATGTATAACCGTGGGCACATGGTAACTAGACTTAACGTAAATATAAATATCACCCCCTGAAAGTACACCTGGCGAGTGCGTATGTCCTCGAAGTATTAAACACCCGTTAAATGCTAGCGCGACTAGCCCGAGTGGGGATGTCAAACCCTATGGATCCATATCTAATATTCGCGTCTACCGGTTCAAAAACCAATAGTTAAACGTTACCGTGCTAAGGGGAATCTTTATGTCGTTGTATAACTGATGTGCGAAAAGTGGTATATGAATTATCGTATGGAAAATACCGATTTTAGAGATTGCTACACACTAACGGGCAGTGTACCCGATCGTGTAGTAGTATAGTAACTGGTTTAGTTCCGTGTATCGTTCCAAGGACAGTTATATCAGTCAAATTAGAATTAGAAACTATATTATGATTAACTAAGTGAATGAAAGTTAAAAGTACAAGTTTTTGTGTTTTGGTGGCTATTTAACGATTTAGCCAAATCAAAGAAGGTTAAATGAAAAAAACAATATTTTTTCTTTTAAGTTTATGAAATGATAATAAGTGCAAATAAAGCAAGTAAGATAGTTTTGAATTAAATCAAAGAGATGAAATGTTTATCTAGATATTTTACCCTCGGTATTGGATGTAAATTAGATATTAAGCCCTGATTGAATAATTATGTGTGTAGTTATCTAATAGGTTCACTAAGAGTTCTCTCGGATAAACACGCAAATACAATAACAAGATCAAGGGTTCCCTTTTCACTATAGTTCTTGTATTTGTAATCAAATAATTATAAGTATGTTAATCACCTAAATCGACTCGCCAAGAGTTCTCTTTAGCAAGTACTCAAACTAGAATTACTAAGCGAGGCTTCCCTATTACTTAGACCTTTTCGTTTGTGACTAGTTGATCAACAAGATCAAAGACTTGAATAACAATTGTCTTTGCGTTCGCTCTACACAATTCATTCCTATTTTGTTTAACCATTTTAATCTAGTTTACCCCCTTGGTCCGGTTTAGCAAACAATCAATCTAAGACAAGTTGATTGTAAATCAATATGATACATCAACAAGAGTTCTCTTTATCAACAACATATCAATTAACTAGATACAAATGATTTTAACAACAATAAGCATGGTTCTTAATTCAAGCTTCAATCTATCACGCATAATACATTCAATCAATAAGATTACATCCAATACCTTGGTTATTAATCTAGACAAACATTATAGAAACTAGCCAACAATCATGGTAACGGACAACAATACAATCAAATTATTAACTGAAATCATTGCTGAGAACAAGTAAATAACCTACAAGAACAAGAGTTCTTGGATGAAGAAGATGTTGATGGATGATGCCTTGATGTTGAGCCTCTTCAAAGAGGTTGGAATTCTCCAAAATGCTCTTCAAAATCGCCTCTAAAACTCTCTGGTGCGTAACTCTTATGAAACAGTCCCAAAAATGAACCTTTAAAGTGAAGAAATTAGGTAAAAAGCAGAAAAGTCGGGTACACCTACTACGGGACGTCGTCCTAAAAGGCAGGACGGCGTCCCGGTATAAAGGGCAAGACGGCGTCCCGGTTCCCTTAGACGGCGTCCCAATTCAAAGGCCAGGACGGCGTCCCGAATAACTAGACGGCGTCCTGGTGGGCTTTTAGGCACTGTTTCGTTTTCTTTTTAATTTTAGTTCATTTGGACGAACCCTAACATATCGGAAGCCTTGTTTTATCATTTTAGAGTGCTATCTTGACCCTAACTCGTATCGGGATCGACCAATGTCATAAATCACCAAAATTCTTTGCAAATCATTCTTCCGATACAAATTCGCGCATCTTGTCTTATCACTTGTAGATCACCTTCATTATCTTCGATTATAGAGCGTTTTAAGTGATATTGCGATAGATATATATGATGTTATTGAGCAATATCAAAACACCCCACACTTAAACCTTGCTTGTCCTCAAGCAATTCTTTCTTTACAACGTAGAACAATATCAAACATAATCACACAATATAGATTACAAACATTACATGAATCACTCAAAGCATACGAAACACACACGTTGATATGAAACACAACTCACGCTATATACACTATGGAAACACACGCTTTAAGTATAGTACACTTTTATTGAAATCACACGCACGCTTTATACACAATGGAAACACACACACATTTTTGGTAGATTAGAGCCAAGTATCCGAAAAATTTGATCCTAGGGAAATCAGGACCTTGATGAAAACGTTTTATGGTTTTGAAAATATCATGCTAGTTTTTAATACTAGACACGTTTTCCGATTTTGTCGGATTTTTGAATTTTGAAAAAAAATGAGTGCGGGTTTCCCGCTATTGGTCAAGCCAATCCCTCCCACGGTACCTAACATCATGAGATGTCGGTAGAAAATAATGTGCTTAGGAGGATACACATTACGTCCGGATATCATTGATAATCATGAGGTAATTATCTAATCCGTTAAGTCAATCATAAAGATTGAAGTTCATCAGGCTTAAAAGCTGATATATTACCTTTCCGGAGGTTATCCACTGGGAATCTGATCAATCACTGACAATTTGTGTATCATGGTGCGCTTCCCATTTGGCTAGCAAATCTCCCTCATTGAAATAAGCTTTGACTACCAGTTTCCCTGTTTGATGTTGAGGCCTGGTAGATTTCCAGTCGATTTTAGCAATGACTTTTCAAGACTTTTCGTCACCCTACAACTGGTCTGGACTACAACTTCTGAAATAAATCAGCAAGTGTGTCGTTCGGGAGACTTGACTCCCTTTAGGATGGAATGGATACATCCTGTATGGTCATAATAAGTGGTCGGACGCAACATTGTCCTTGTTAGGAGAAACAATGAGGATCGCCCTTAGGGTTTTTGATCTGGCGCGAGATCCGGTTTCCGACCACGCTATACAATCACCGCTCTCTCACGGTTTACACTCGTTTTGGTACAAGTGACCTACAAGTTAGCTTACTAAACTAGTAGGATTTTCATTCAAATAATTGAATGATGGAGCAACTTCAAAGACTATTAATAATTTAAAATGTAAACCAACATTTATTTTCTAGATTTTAAGACCATAATGTGTATAACGTGGTTTTTGGGCTTTTAATCGTTTTTAAGGCTTACATGAAAATTTTAAAATTTTATAATAAACGCCTTAATTTTTATGAAACGAGTTCCCGATAAATTTCTATTCCCCACCCCACACTTGAGATCATGCAAGGCCCTCATTGCATGAAATCACAAAAAGGATTAAATTTAGAGGGCAAAGTGATAGGGTGATTGTAGAAATTTCCAATTTTTTAACCTGTAAATAATGGAACAAGTAGACGGATGCCGCTGAACTTACTGCCAGCATAAGAGCATCGTCTAGTCCGCGATTATCATCATACACACATCATAATATCAAATGTCGCTGAACTTAATGCCAGTCTTTGAAGTTCAATCATGCTGCACAAAATAAACAAACCACACAAAGCATAATAAAAATAACGGTGTTTTTACAACCACATCCGTTTATCAAACCACACCATTAGTATATTATTACAAACCGAAATTGTATCAAAATACATCACACAAATAAAATAGTCTAAAAACAAGGTACAAAATGATCCAATAGGCACGCAGGCCTAGTTATCAAACGGCCAAAAATAATTACCCGAACCATCTCTGTACGGGCGTCCCTGTGGATATTGCTGCTCAAATCTGTTCCGAGCATCCTGCAACGCAGCGGTATTATCATAAATCGGGTGAGGCGGAGGTGGGTTTTGAGGATCCGTGTAATATTGGGGTGTCAGACGTGTCGTCCCATAGTACTGCTCGGGGTTGGAATAAAACAACTCTGAGTTATGGTTATTCCAATCAATACCATAACTCATCCATTCCTGATCGTGCACTTGAGCAATCTGTCGTTGCTCCATTCGCTGCTGACTATCCCACATTCGATCGTTGTGCATCCTTTGTTCGTTCGGGCTCAACCTCATGTTATTAACACTACCAACCAAACTGTCCCAACTTGATTGGGACGGATGCCACGGAACCTGTTCACCCACATTAGTCTGTGCCTCCATTTCTGCCTCCTCTTCCTGCCGCTGCTCTTGCTGAACACCACTGCCACTTGCGTCACCTGCACCAACTGCCACAAAAGGCACCAAATGCCCATTTCTATCTTTCATAATGATTTCAGCATTAATATAAAAAACCTTTTTTAATGGTTTCATCACGCTCGTGTACTCCTGTAATCTACTGAAATCAATGTTAAAATGTCGGGCAATTCAGGTGATGTAGTGGCCTCCCAGAAGTGGCTTCCGTAGCCGTGTCTCAGTCGCAATGGCAAGGAAATAATTACCGATTAGCCCAGGAATGTCGGTATAGGAACCCCGCTTGATTTGATCCATAATTCACAAATCTAATGTTTTCACCTTCTCATTACCCTCAATCCTCGCATTAAACGTGCATGCGATGAGTCGATGAAGCAGCCTATCATCCCGGGCTGCGATTTCGTTGTACTTGTGCTTGCTTGATCTAAAATGTGCAGGCACAATATTTGGCTTACAAATTCTGCGCCAATAAGAGGTGTCATCAAAAACATGCCGGCCAACGTAATCAGAAGCCCGCAAATATTCACCTAACTGATTATCGGTGAATTCCTCAAAAATTCCCAGAACTCTACAAAGCTGTAAACTGCTTATACCCCTATCTTGGCCCCCGAGACGAAACTGTAGAAACTCATTCGATAAATAATCGCTGACATTGTTAAACCGCATGGTAGAGTAAAATTCTTTAAGCAGCACCGGATAGATTGGTTCATTGATGCTAAAAACCTGTTCCCAAACGTGGGTGACTACTCTACCGTAAGGAATGGCGAGTAAATTAGAAACATGTCGGCGCATGCCCGCCTCCTCCAATGGCCCCCAAATAAAATACCAAGTAGCATTATTGGGCCTGCGGTTTATTCTCTCAAAAGTTTCGGTGTAGTCTTCGTCATTCTGTACCTGTGTTAACCAAACTCGAGGATCGTTTAGATCCTCCTCCGCTTCTTCTCCGAAAGACGATGATGAATGATGTTGTTGTTGTGGTGGTGGTGGTTGTCGTGGAGGAGCCAAACCTGCTGTCCTTCCTCTTTTTGCCGGTCCTCCTCTGCTTGATTGTCCCTGCAAAACATTATACACCAAACCAAAAGAACATAGAAACCGTTGTGTTAATGTTAGCTAAAAACATAACCGAGTAGCAGGAGAACTTCATCATTCAATTCCTAGTTCAAAAGCATTATGATTCATTTAAACGAAAGTGCATGTTCACAATTTTAAACCAAAGTCAACCAAAGTCAACATGAATTCGTTAATACACCTTCAAAAAAAAAAAATTTGAAAATCATAACTTCACAATGTAGCACAAACTTAGGACTCAAAGATTCAAGTATGTTGTGTCATAGGTCATAACATTTAACTTTGCATTCTAATCATATTCATCACAAATCATAATACAATTTTCACAATTTTTAGCTCAAATGACCATCTTAACATCATACATTATGGCATTCCATTCCATTAATTTGATTCAACAGGCCCTTACAAATGAAAAACAAGCATACACATTTCATAAATTCATTACAATTCAACAATATGCTTAGAAATTCACTAACATTCAAAAATGACCCGGCCAAGTTGACATCAACATCACCAACACAATCATATACTTCACAAGAATCATAAACATCATACATAAACTCAACATCATAAATTAAGCATCCCAAATTCGGATTTAATTTCTACAAACCCTAGAATCATGAACAAACCCTTAAAAACATGTAATCTTTGCAAAATAAACACATTAAGGGCAATTAAACTACTAAGGTATGTTAATCTTAACAATAATCATGCAAATCAAACACCCCACACTTATCCTTCACCAATTTATAGATATAGACATACAATTCAAGTAATGGATAAAGAAAAGTGTAAAAATGGAGTATCCATACCAAAAAGTTCATGATTTGAAGCTTGAATTTGAAGAAGGAAACGCGAAATTGAAGTAGAAATTAGGGTTTTTGGAGAGTGGTTCGGGTTAGGGCAGAGAAAAATAGAGAAGAGTGTGTTTTGTGGATAAGAAATGAGTGGGTAGGTCTATAAAACGCGTATTATTTTTCTGACTCGGGGTTCGGGACGGCGTCTTGTGAACCTAGACAGCGTCTAGACTTTTAAACCGGGACGACGTCTTGACCAGTGGGACGGCGTCTTGATATGCAATTCGGGACGTCGTCTAGCCTATTTGGGACGGCGTCCCACAACACTAAAACCCACTGATCTGATATTTCGAGTCGTTCGCGTTTAGAGGTCATACGTTAATCATTTTGTACCAAACTAAAATTTAACGTGCACACAATACAAACCTAATTACAATCGTGAACCATTCTTTTACGAGTCGTTCACCAAACTCATCCCCATTTAGATTTAGGCGTTTTTCTTGAAGTTGAGGCTAACCTCATCCTCAATTTCTAGGGGACCATCAACATAGTGTTTGACCCGGTGGCCATTCACTTTAAAAATATCACCCTTCCCGTTCTCCATTTCGACTGTACCATAAGGGTACACCTTTCTAACAACAAACGGTCCCGTCCATCGGGACTTAAGCTTTCCAGGTGATAACTTGAAACGGGAATTATAAACAAGGACACGATCTCCTTCCATGAATTCTTTTGGATGTTTCAATCTTTTGTCGTGCCATTGTTTGGTTTTTTTCTTGTAAATTAGAGAGTTGTCATAGGCTTCAAGCCTCAACTCGTCTAATTCATTTAGTTGGGTCAAACGTAACCGACCCGCTTCTTGGTAATCCAAATTGCATGCCCTTAGCGCCCAATGTGCTTTATGTTCAATCTCCAACGGGAGATGGCATGCTTTTCCGTATACCATACGGAAAGGAGTTGTTCCAATCGGTGTTTTGTAGGCCGTGCGAAAAGCCCACAATGCATCGTTTAACTTGGTTGACCACTCTTTGGGATTGGCACCAACGGTCTTTTCAAGTATGCGTTTTAATGACCGGTTGGTGTTTTCTACTTGCCCACTCGTTTGGGGATGATAAGATGTCGAAATTTTATGGATTACTCCATATCTTTTCAACACCTTTTCCAATTGCTTATTGCAAAAGTGGGTGCCCCGGTCACTTATAAGAGCTTTTGGTGTGCCGAACCTAGAGAAAAGTTCCATCAAAAAGTTTACCACTACTCGGCCATCATTTGTTGGTAGAGGTTTTGCCTCCGCCCATTTAGAAACATAATCTATGGCGACAAGTATGTAGAGGTAAGAATGAGATTTTGGAAAGGGGCCCATAAAGTCAATTCCCCAAACATCGAACTCCTCGCATACTTAGATGCTTTGTTGAGGCATTTCATCCCGTTTAGTTATTTGACCGGCCCGTTGGTACGCGTCACAAGCTCTACAAATAGCGTAGGCATCTTTGAATATGGTAGGCCAATAGAAACCGGCCTCGTAAACTTTCTTCCCCGTGATTTGGGGACCAAAGTGCCCACCTGTTGGACCAAGGTGACAGTCAAGCAGAATTTCAGTGCATTCCTTCCCCGAAACACACCGACGGATTATCCCATCGGGACACTGTTTAAAGAGATATGGGTGTTCCCAAAAATAGTATTTTAAGTCACTAAAGAATTTCTTTCTTTTCTGGTGTGACATACCGGTTTCTAGGAATCCACCCGCAAGATAGTTGGCAATGTCTACAAACCATGGATCATCAATTTTCTCAACCCTCATGAGATTTTCATCAGGAAAATTATCTTGGATAACGGTCTCATGTAGAACCCCAAGATTCGGGTTCTCAAGTCGAGAAAGGTGATCGGCAGCTACGTTTTCGGCACCCTTTTTATCTTTTATATCGATGTCGAATTCTTGCAAAAGCAAGACCCAACGTATTAAACGGGGTTTAGCATCTTGCTTAGAAAGCAAGTACTTTAATGCCGAGTGGTCTGTGTAGACAACCGTCTTTGCTAGCACTAAATAGGATCGGAATTTGTCAAACGAAAAGACGATTGCAAGGAGTTCCTTCTCGGTGGTAGTGTAATTAAGTTGGGCTCCTTGCAGTGTCTTACTAGCATAGTAAATGGGCTTGAAATGTTTTTCTATTCTTTACCCCAAGACGGCACCAATAGCAAAGTCACTGGCGTCACACATAAGTTCGAATGGTATTGACCAATTCGGCGATATGAGAATCGGTGACTGCGTGAGCTTTGCTTTAAGAAGATTAAAGGCGGTAAGACACTCGTCCGTAAAGACAAATGGAGCGTCCTTCTCAAGAAGTTTGTTCATGGGAGTTGCAATTTTGGAAAAATCTTTAATGAACCGCCGGTAAAAACCGGCGTGCCCCAGAAAACTTCTAACACCTTTCACATTTGTTGGTGGTGGTAATTTGGCTATTACTTCCACTTTAGCCCGATCCACCTCAAGACCTGCACAAGAAATTTTATGACCCAATACAATTCCCTTTTTAACCATAAAATGGCATTTTTCCCAGTTTAGTACAAGATTTGATTCTTCACACCTAATCAACATACGCTCAAGATTTTTAAGACATGAGTCAAAAGAATCACCGAAGACTGAGAAGTCATCCATGAATACTTCCATAAAATCTTCAATCATGTCATGAAAAATAGCTACCATGCACCTTTGGAAGGTAGCAGGAGCATTGCATAAGCCAAAAGGCATACGCCGATAGGAGAAAGTACCATAAGGACATGTAAAGGTCGTTTTCTCTTGGTCCTCGGGTGCTATAGGGATTTGGAAATATCCCGAGAAACCGTCAAGAAAACAATAAAAATTCTTTCCCGCTAATCTTTCCAACATTTGATCAATGTAAGGAAGGGGAAAATGGTCTTTTCGGGTAGCATCATTTAATTTCCTGTAGTCAATGCATACCCTCCAACCCGTGATAGTCCTGGTAGAAATTAATTGGTCGTCTTCATTTGTGACAACGGTCATGCCACCCTTTTTGGGCACGCATTGGACCGGACTCACCCAAGGACTATCCGAAATTGGATAAATAAGACCCGCATCTAGGAGTTTTACAATCTCCTTCTTAACAACTTCTTGCATATTGGGGTTGAGTCGCCTTTGTCTTTGTACACACGGCTTATAGTTATCTTCCATTAATATCTTATGTGTACAATAAGAGGGACTTATACCCTTGATGTCATGAATTTTCCATGCTAGAGCCGTTTTATGGGCTTTTAACATGGAAACAAGCTTAGATTTCTCACTTACAGAGAGTTCGGATGAAATGATCACCGGGAGAGTAGAACCTTCTTGTAGGTAAGCATATTCCAAGTGACTTGGAAGTGGCTTTAGTTCCAAAACGGGAGGTTCTTCAATCGATGTTTTACATCGGTATTCATTCCCTAAATCCAACTTTCTGTACTCTTCATCATTTGGCTCATACCCGTTAGCCATCAAAGTGGTCAACATCTCCACTTCTTCCACCATTGCTTCATCATCACCTTCCGCAAAAATGCATTCTCCTGTACCGTGCAATTCTGGAAATTCCTGCAATAACTCCGAATACGTGTCTACGGTTTGCAAATAATAACATTGATCATCAGTAGACTCGGGGTATTGCAAGGCATGGTCAACGGAAAAGGTAACCTTCATATCCTCAATACTAAGGGTCAATTTCTGCCCATGAACATCTATCATAGCTCTAGCGGTATTGAGGAAAGGTCGACCTAATATAAGAGGCACACGTGCATCCTCTTCCATGTCTAGAATTACAAAATCAGCCGGAAATACTAGGGTACCGACTTTTACTAACATATTCTCTAAAATTCCACGAGGGAATTTAACAGAGCGGTCTGCTAGTTGGATTGCCATTCGAGTTGGTTTCAGTTCCCCGGGGTTTAGCTTAACATATAATGAATAAGGCATTAAATTTATGCTAGCCCCTAAATCCGCTAATGCTTTAATGCATTCCAAATCTCCCAGGAGACATGGTATGGTAAAACTTCCAGGATCAGCTAACTTTTTCGGTATTTTGTTCATCAAAATTGCTGAACAATTTGCATTCATGGTGACGGATGAAAGTTCCTCCATTTTCTTCCGATTAGTAAGTAAGTCTTTTAAAAACTTAGCATACTTGGGCATACCTGAGATTACATCAATGAAAGGCATGTTTATGTTAATTTGTTTAAACATATCTAGGAATTTTGACCTTTCGGCCTCTAGCCTCTCTTGTTGTTGTTTTCTTGGGTATGGGAGCGGTGGTTGATATGGTTTCACTACGGGTTTTTCCCGTTCTTCCTTTTCAACCACTTTTTCCGGCTCCTTAACTGGTTCATCATTTTGGTTCAATGGAACCCTGAAATCAGAATTTTCGGGCATTTTTGGAGCATCGTATGCTAGACCACTCCGTGTGGTGATAACATTTGCGTGCTCGTTTCGTGGGTTTTTACTGGTATCGCCCGGTAAACTACCTGGTTTCCTCTCGCTCAGTAAATTGGCTAAACCACTCATTTGTTTTTCTAAATTTTGAATTGATGCTTGTTGGTTTCTAAATTGATGTTCGGTTTTCTCGTTGGTTTGGTTTATATTTGTGACAAGCTGAGTTTGTGATGTAATTAACTTTTCCAACATACTCTCTAAATTTGACTTTTTCTCTTCCTGTTGGGGTTTTTGGTAAAAACCCGGAGTTTGTTGTTGGAACCCACTACCTGACCCTTGTTGAAAATTGGAAGTTTGACCTTGAGGGTTGTAGGGGTTGTTAAAGTTCCGGTTAAATTGGGCTCTTCCCTGAAACTGGTTATTATTTCTTTGGCTTATGAAAGCCACTTCTTCTTTTTGAGCCATGGTTAACCCGGCATCACAATCTTTTCCTAAGTGGAGACCTCCACAGTATTCACAACCTACTTTCATACTATGGATTTCCTTGGTGATTTTGTCCATGTTTCGGACAACACCATCTATTTTTACACCTAGGGAGCTTAAGTCATCATAAGCACCGGCGCTTTGAACTTGAGCATTTCGAGTAATTGGGCGTTCTTGATGCCACTCATGAGAATAATCGGCTACTTTCTCGATTATCTCATAAGCCTCTTGCTCGGTTTTGTCCATAAGAGAACCACCGGCCGCTTGGTCAATTGAAATTCGGGTTGCTACATCACAACCTTTGTAAAAGATTTGGACCTTTTAAAAGGTATCCAAACCATGGTTTGGACAACCTCTTAGCATTTTGGAAAATCGATTCCATGCTTCGTACAGGGTTTCCATCGGCTTTTGACAGAATTGGGTAATTTCGTGTTGGTGTCTCGCGGACTTGGATGCTGGAAAATATTTCTTAAGAAATTTTTCCAACATACCATCCCACGTTTCTATCGTAGCCTCGGCCAATGAATCTAACCAACTTCGTGCTTCCCCTTGGAGTGTCCAAGGGAAAAGTCTTAATAATATGGCCTGGTCAGTTTCTGGTTTAAGTTTAAATAGAAGACATATCTCTTGAAAGAGACGAATATGTTCGTTTGCATCTTCATTCGGACCACCACCAAATTGACACCTGTTATTAATCATTTGAAGAATAGGTCCTTTTATTTCAAAAGTTACCTCACCAGTAGGTGGAGTAATAGCACTACCTTGTCCGGTCCGGGTTGCTTTCATCTTTGCTGCCATTCATTGTCGTGGTACCAACGGTCTTTCTCCTTCCATTTCAAAATTTGGGGGTTGAACGGGTTTACCAAAGTCTGAATATCGAGGCTTGGTCGTACTTGATTCTGAATCAAAGGTTTCTTGCTTTGATGAAGATTCAAAAATTTCAAGTACTTCTTTTGAAATCCTACCAAGCTTTCTATCAGGTTCTGTAAATGGTGTAAATAATGGAGATTCTGAACTTCGGGTATGTGGCATATGCAACCTATAATCTGTCCATCACACAACTAACAAAAACTATCACACATACCGATTCTATAAAATTAAAATCAAAGACTATCAATAATTAAAAATAATTAAGAACTACTTAATCACAAATTAGTTAATAGTCCTATTTTGACACAAAACTGTCCCCGGCAGCGGCGCCAAAAACTTGATGTGCGAAAAGTGGTATATGAATTATCGTATGGAAAATACCGATTTTAGAGATTGCTACACACTAACGGGCAGTATACCCGATCGTGTAGTAGTATAGTAACTGGTTTAGTTCCGTGTATCGTTCCAAGGACAGTTATATCAGTCAAATTAGAATTAGAAACTATATTATGATTAACTAAGTGAATGAAAGTTAAAAGTACAAGTTTTTGTGTTTTGGTGGCTATTTAACGATTTAGCCAAATCAAAGAAGGTTAAATGTAAAAAACAATATTTTTTTCTTTTAAGTTTATGAAATGATAATAAGTGCAAATAAAGCAAGTAAGATAGTTTTGAATTAAATCAAAGAGATGAAATGTTTATCTAGATATTTTACCCTCGGTATTGGATGTAAATTAGATATTAAGCCCTGATTGAATAATTATGTGTGTAGTTATCTAATAGGTTCACTAAGAGTTCTCTCGGATAAACACGCAAATACAATAACAAGATCAAGGGTTCCCTTTTCACTATAGTTCTTGTATTTGTAATCAAATAATTATAAGTATGTTAATCACCTAAATCGACTCGCCAAGAGTTCTCTTTAGCAAGTACTCAAACTAGAATTACTAAGCGAGGCTTCCCTATTACTTAGACCTTTTCGTTTGTGACTAGTTGATCAACAAGATCAAAGACTTGAATAACAATTGTCTTTGCGTTCGCTCTACACAATTCATTCCTATTTTGTTTAACCATTTTAATCTAGTTTACCCCCTTGGTCCGGTTTAGCAAACAATCAATCTAAGACAAGTTGATTGTAAATCAATATGATACATCAACAAGAGTTCTCTTTATCAACAACATATCAATTAACTAGATACAAATGATTTTAACAACAATAAGCATGGTTCTTAATTCAAGCTTCAATCTATCACGCATAATACATTCAATCAATAAGATTACATCCAATACCTTGGTTATTAATCTAGACAAACATTATAGAAACTAGCCAACAATCATGGTAACAGACAACAATACAATCAAATTATTAACTGAAATCATTGCTGAGAACAAGTAAATAACCTATAAGAACAAGAGTTCTTGGATGAAGAAGATGTTGATGGATGATGCCTTGATGTTGAGCCTCTTCAAAGAGGTTGGAATTCTCCAAAATGCTCTTCAAAATCGCCTCTAAAACTCTCTGGTGCGTAACTCTTATGAAACAGTCCCAAAAATGAACCTTTAAAGTGAAGAAATTAGGTAAAAAGCAGAAAAGTCGGGTACACCTACTACGGGACGTCGTCCTAAAAGGCAGGACGGCGTCCCGGTATAAAGGGCAAGACGGCGTCCCGGTTCCCTTAGACGGCGTCCCAATTCAAAGGCCAGGACGGCGTCCCGAATAACTAGACGGCGTCCTGGTGGGCTTTTAGGCACTGTTTCGTTTTCTTTTTAATTTTAGTTCATTTGGACGAACCCTAACATATCGGAAGCCTTGTTTTATCATTTTAGAGTGCTATCTTGACCCTAACTCGTATCGGGATCGACCAATGTCATAAATCACCAAAATTCTTTGCAAATCATTCTTCCGATACAAATTCGCGCATCTTGTCTTATCACTTGTAGATCACCTTCATTATCTTCGATTATAGAGCGTTTTAAGTGATATTGCGATAGATATATATGATGTTATTGAGCAATATCAATAACCCACACATATTTAAAGTTTAAGTACTCGTGTCAAGTAAGTAAAACATAAAAAGTGCATGTATTCTCAGTTCCAAAAATAGTATAAGTAAAAAGGGATGCTATAACTCACAGTGAATAAGCAATACAAGTCGATACGAAAATGTGCAAGTAGTAAGTCGGTCCGAAAGGTCGTCAACCTAAATCAAAGGTTACTAGGTCAGTAGGTTGTCTTTATAAGTTCTAATAGTGCATAAAATAAGTTTAAGTGTCATCATCATCATCATTCATCATCATAAAAGCTAAGTAAGTTTGACAAGAATAGAGATCGAAACAATAGGCGGACTTCGATCAGCTGCTACGACCTCTACGTAAATCGAAAAGAAGTGTAACCAGTGGTTATGGCTCCATATATGAGTCCCCTAGTTTCTGAAAAAATTTCCAAAACCAAACTCGTCTTCGTTTGACCGTGGCGATGGTTTAAGTGCGAGTAGGTCAGAAATTTCAGCACAACGTTAATAGGGTGTAATGACTTTCAGAAGGCCATAAATCCTAAACCGGAACTCGGATTAAGACGAGGTCTAAACGGAAAATCATCTAATCGAACCGAAATAACTGAAAATCAACTTTCCAGTAGCCCAGGTGGTCTGATATGATACGAAAAACAGTAGGTAAGGTGCTCCGGTGGGGTTCTTAGTACTTGATGCTCATCACGGTTCTCATCCTTGATGCTTGTAGCTTCAAGTGTACAACTCGTTAATGGTTTAGCATAAATTTTGACCAAGATTCTACCATCAACACACAATATGTTAAGACCAAGTAAGAACACAACTCATTTAAGAGTCTTAGATGGATGATGAACCAAGGTTACATCATACCCTTAGTCTTAACACAATTACAAGTTTCATTTACAACTAAAGCTACAAACTTTACATCAATCAAACAAGTATGAACATAATCTAAGTCAAATGAGGTGATGGAACCCTAAGCTAGAGAGCTTGGATCCTTTTCACACAAGTTGCAAGGTTACAAAGCTAGAAAGCTTGAACCTTTAGTGTTCTTGAAGATCTTGAAGCATAAAGCTTGGATCTTTAAATTATATGAAGACCATAAACACAAGTTTTGATCTTTATAACAAAATAATGAGATAATAAGTTATAAAACTTAGATCCATCAAAAGATATGAAGATTCAAGCTAGAAAGCTTGCATCTTGGTTGTTCTTGAAGATCTTGAAGCATAAAGCTTGGATCTTTAAGTTACATGAAGATTACAAACACAAGTTTGAATCTTTATAACAAAATAACAAGATTAAAGCTAAAAAGATTTAGATCTAAAAAGTAGGTGAAGATTCAAAGCTAGAAAGCTTGAATCTTCCATGTTCTTGAAGGATTCAAATCCATGTTTGAATCTACAAGATGTAATAAAGATCAAAGCTAAAAAGCTAGACCCATGATGATGATGATGATGAATTCGTGAAGATGAGTAGGAGAAGAAGAAGAGAAATTCAAAATACTTAAACTTTTTAGAGAGAGAAAGACTAGAGAGAGAATTAGAGAGTGAGTGTGTGTGAAATTCAAATGAGAGCAAGTGTAAAATGGATGGAATAAGGCTAGTATTTATAGGTGGTGAGGTGAGGGTGGGGTGTCAAAAAAGTGGGAACATGGGGGGAACAAGGGGATAACTTTTTGTTTTTTGGTTAATGGTTGTCTAAAGTTGGTGCTTATGTTAGGATCCCATGCAACATTAAGGATAATACTTGACATAAATGCTAGCATGTTCCCTCTAATAAATGGGCATTTGTCTTACTTATTAATGGGTCACTAGCTATTAATAATTGGGCTAATTAAATAGTCCACTAACTAGTGTAGGGTGGGCTAAGGCCCAACAAGGTAGAAAGTCCAACAAGACTAACTATTAAGCATAAGTAAATTACTACGCGTAATTAAGCATCCAAAAACCCAAGTAATTATTATTATAAAATAATAATTAAGATTTCTCAGTCCTAATATTCCGATTACAACAAAAGTTAAACGTGTGCGCAGTTCGCGGTTTATTCGAAACGTTAAGTGACACTAACGGTCATAAAGCATCCGGTGATCAAGTTAAGTATCCTACGTACTCTAAGGCACGTTTTAACATATAAATGAAAGTAAGCCATGTGTATAAAGATTCCAGAGTATAAGATAGCACAGTACACACAAATACGCAGTTTCGCAAAAACACAAGGCACAAAAGCAAGTCGAAAAAGTCGGGTCGTTACAGGAAGAGTTTTCAATATTAATGCGGCAGAAGCACAGGAAGAGCCGAAGCTTGTTACGGGTACGTTTATTATTGACGATAAATCTGCTTATGTTTTATTTGATTCGGGTGCGGATAGAAGCTATATGAGTAGAGATTTTTGTACTAAATTAAGTTGTCCATTGACGCCTTTGGATAGTAAATTTTTACTCGAATTAGCAAACGGTTAATTAATTTCAGCAGATAATATATGTCGGGAGAGAGAAATTAAACAGGGGGGATGAAACGTTTAAAATTGATTTAATACCAGTCGAGTTAGGGAGTTTTGATGTAATAATTGGCATGGACTGGTTATAAAAGGTGAGAGCAGAGGTTGTTTGTTACAAAAATGCGATTCACATTATGCGTGAAAAAAGAAAACCTTTAATGGTGTACGGAGAAAAGAACAACGCGAAATTAAATCTTATTAGTAGTTTGAAGGCGCAAAAACTAATAAGAAAAGGTTGTTACGTCATTGTAGCACACATCGAGGAAGTTAAACCTGAAGAAAAGAACATCAGTGATGTTCCCGTCGCAAAAGAATTTTTCGATGTATTTCCGAAAGAATTACCGAGATTACCCCCACATCGATCCGTTGAATTTCAAATAGACCTTGTACCAGGAGCTGCACCAATAGCTCGTGCTCCATACAGACTCACACACAGCGAAATGAAAGAATTACAAAGTCAGTTACAGGAACTTTTAGAGTGTGGTTTCATTCGACCAAGCACATCACCGTGGGGAGCTCCTTTTTTGTTTGTCAAGAAGAAGGATGGTACATTTAGGTTGTGTATCGACTACCGAGACTTGAACAAACTTACCATCAAGAACCGCTACCCACTACCGAGAATCGATGACTTATTTGATCAACTACAAGGCTCGTCGATTTATTCGAAGATTGATTTACGTTCTGGGTATCATCAAATGCGGGTGAAGGAGGATGATATTCCAAAGACTGCTTTTAGGATGCGTTACAGTCATTACGAGTTTATGGTTATGCCGTTTGGGTTGACTAACGCACCAGCTGTGTTCATGGACCTCATGAACCGAGTGTGTGGACTATACCTTGACAAGTTTGTCATTGTTTTCATCGATGATATACTTATTTACTCAAAGAATGACCAAGAGCACGAAGAACATTTGAGAAAAGTGCTAGAGTTGTTAAGGAAAGAGAAACTATACGCTAAGTTTTCAAAGTGTGCATTTTGGTTGGAAGAAGTTCAATTCCTCGGTCACATAGTGAACAAAGAAGGTATTCATGTGGATCCAGCAAAGATTGAAATCGTTGAAAAGTGGAAAACCCCGAAAACTCCGAAACACATACGCCAATTTTTAGGGCTAGCTGGCTATTACAGGAGATTCATCCAAGATTTTTCCAAAATAGCAAAACCCTTGACTGCCTTAACGCATAAGGGGAGAAATTTGAATGGAAGGATGAACAAGAGAAAGCGTTGCAATTGTTAAAGAAAAAGTTAACTACGGCACCTATATTGTCATTACCTGAAGGGAATGATGATTTTGTAATATATTGTGACGCCTCAAAGCAAGGTCTCGGTTGTGTATTAATGCCAAGAATGAAGGTAATTGCTTATGCGTCTAGACAATTGAAGATTCACGAGCAGAATTATACGACGCATGATTTGGAACTAGGCGCGGTTGTTTTTGCATTAAAGACTTGGAGGCACTACTTATATGGGGTCAAAAGTATTATATATACCGATCACAAAAGTCTTCAACACATATTTAATCAGAAACAACTGAATATGAGGCAGCGCAGGTGGATTGAATTATTGAATGATTACGACTTTGAGATTCGTTACCACCCGGGGAAGGCAAATGTGGTAGCCGACGCCTTGAGCAGAAAGGACAGAGAACCCATTCGAGTAAAAGCTATGAATATAATGATTCACAATAACCTTACTACTCAAATAAAGGAGGCGCAACAAGGAGTTTTAAAAGAGGGAAATTTAAAGGATGAAATACCCAAAGGATCGGAGAAACATCTTAATATTCAGAAAGACGGAACCCGGTATAGGGCTGAAAGAATTTGGGTACCAAAATTTGAAGATATGAGAGAAATGGTACTTAGAGAAGCTCATAAAACCAGATACTCAATACATCCTGGAACGGGGAAGATGTACAAGGATCTCAAGAAACATTTTTGGTGGCCGGGTATGAAAGCCGATGTTGCTAAATACGTAGGAGAATGTTTGACGTGTTCTAAGGTCAAAGCTAAGCATCAGAAACCATCAGGTCTACTTCAACAATCCGAGATCCCGGAATGGAAATGGGAAAATATTACCATGGATTTCATCACTAAATTGCCAAGGACTGCAAGTGGTTTTGATACTATTTGGGTAATAGTTGATCATCTCACCAAATCAGCACACTTCCTGCCAATAAGAAAAGATGACAAGATGGAGAATTTAGCACGACTGTATTTGAAGGAAGTCGTCTCCAGAAATGGAATACCAATATCTATTATCTCTGATAGGGATCGAAGATTTATTTCACGATTCTGGCAGACATTACAGCAAGCATTAGGAACTCGTCTAGACATGAGTACTGCCTATCACCCACAAACTGATGGGCAGAGCGGAAGGATGATACAAATGCTTGAAGACATGCTACGAGCATGTGTTATTGATTTCGAAAACAGTTGAGATTGACACCTTCCGTTAGCAGAGTTTTCCTACAACAACAGCTACCATTCAAGCATTGAGATGGCGCCGTTTGAAGCACTTTATGGTAGAAAGTGCAGGTTTCCGATTTTTTGGAGTGAAGTGGGGGATAGACAGATTACGGGACCGAAGATAATACAAGAAACTACCGAGAAGATCATCCAAATTTAACAACGGTTGAAGACCTCCCAAAGTCGACAAAAGAGCTACGTTGACATTAAAAGAAAAGATATAGAATTTGAAATTAGAGAGATGGTCATGCTTAAAGTTGCACCTTGGAAAGGCGTTGTTCGATTTGGTATACGAGGGAAATTAAATCCAAGGTATATTGGACCATTCAAGATTATTGATCATGTCGGACCAGTAGCTTACCGACTTGAGTTACCTCAAAAACTCGCAGCTGTACATAACACTTTCCACGTCTTGAATTTGAAGAAATGTTTTGCTAAAGAAGATCTCACTATTCCGTTAGATGTGTGATGACCCGGAGATTTCCGACTAAATTTAAACTTGATATTTATATGGTTTTAAGACGATAAGCAAAGTCTGTATTGTTGATCCGCAAAATTTTTGAACTATTTACATGGATTCAGTTAACCTTTGACCATTCCCGACGATTCACGAACAATTGTGTGTAAATAATTATGTAAATATATTTATATATAAATATATAATTAAAAATAAAAATATGTGTACAGATAATATTGTAAATTAATAAAGTACGTTTAATCAATTGAAATTAAAGATGTAAAATAATAATTAGTATAATAAAGATACTATTACAATGATTATATATAAATATATGCTTGATATTATATGAATTTATATATAAATTCAATTAGTAATTATTATATGTTAAAATTTATAAAATATATAAATATTAAATGATCAATAGATGTATTCATATAATAAATGATATAATTATTAAATATTATATAATTAACAAATACAGTTGTTATATTATTATCATTAATACTAAAATCAGTATTGTTAATATTATGTAATGCATAAATACGAAATTTAATACATTTGACTTGTTATATTATTATTATTGTTAACATTATTGTTATCGTTGTTAACCGGTAGTAAAATTATAATTGTAGTTATTATGATTAATTTTTAGTATTAATATTTGATATTATCACTACCAATAATATTAAGAATTATTATTATTACTACAAATTATTATCATTTTTATCAGAAACATTATTACTTATTGTTAATAATAGTAGTATTAATATTATTAAGATAATTATTACCATTATTGGGATTGTTAATATTATTACTAATATCATTATTATTAATATTATGTTATTATTATTAAAAATATTTTGTATTATTATTATTATTATTATTATTATTATTATTATTATTATTATTATTATTATTATTATTATTATTTATTAATAAGATTATTATTACTAAAATTAATTTTTATATTTAAAGTTAAGGAAAAAGAGACCCGATCAGTTACACCTCGCTGTCACTTTTATCTGTATTATTTATTTAGTTTATTTTTTTCCTGATTTGATTCGATACTCGTACCATATTGTCGACACAATCAAGCTACACAACAAACTGAAAATCAAATCATCGTGACTGTATTCCTTCATTCACCTTTTATATAACTCTATACTACTGTAAATTAAAGAAACCACAGAAGATAAAAAAAAAGAACATGTAACTCTGTTCTTATTTCAATTTTTCAAAAACTTGAATTCGAGCGAAATTTAAAAATGTAAAAATGTAGTTTTGTTAGGATTTGTATACCTAAACTATCTGCAAAATATCAATTTCCAATTCTTATTATCGAATGCCAATTATCGAGTCAAAGTTTCAAAACATAAAGTCAAAGGTTTGTTCTTGATAAAAATTCGAAGTATAGTTAATGTTTCTGGATCAATTGACGATTCAAGAAGTTTACATAAACGATTTACTAACTTTTTCATGTTGTAAGTATAATCTAAAACTGCTCGAAATTCAAAATCTAATTATTTTTTTTATACATTACCGTAAGCTGCTATATAGCAGTTAAAATTTTTTTTTACGATATCAGATGTTCAAATAAATATATGGCTCGTTTATTTATTGTTTGTTAATTCTAAAAATGTTTTGGTGAATGTTTATCGTTTGGGTTGATCCCTGGTCGATGTGTTTGGCGAAGAAGAAGATGAATATCATAATAAATGATACGAGTTATATATCTAGTCTAGTTGGGTTAATCATAGAAAACCGAATAGGAGGGATGGTTAGAAGGGTGTTCGGGTTTACGAGAGGTCTCGGGTTCGAATCTCTCCTGACGCAAAGACAATTCTTTTTAAAGAACCTTTAGAAGGTAGTTTTGCATTTTTTTTTATCATTATTATTATTATTGATATCATTAATTATTGTTACTTGTAATAATTCTTATTATTGTTAATACAACTAGTATTGTTATTATTATTATTATTGTTACTAATACATGTGTATTAATAAAAGTTATCATTTATTAACTTTAACAAGTATTATTGATATTATCACTAATATTAGTATGTTTATAGTTATAATTAAGAATATTGTTATTGTTATTATTATTATTATTATTATTATTATTATTATTATTATTATTATTATTAATGACTAATATATGTATTGTCATTATTATTATGTAAACATAAGTACTATGAATAATATTATTATCATTTTGTTATTAAGTAACACCATTAAGTATTAATAACGTTATTATTAGTATTCGTATCAATTTTAGACTTATTAGTATTAACAAGAGTATTATTATTAAGTTTATCATTAGTAATAAGATGATTATCTAATATTAAGTGTTATTATCAAAATGCGTATTTTCATTATCATCAATGCTAAATCTTTCATTTTATTAAAAACTACTGTTATTATCATTATTATAAGATTTACCATTTAAAACTATCATAATACTATTATCAATAAAATCATTAATATTATTATCATTATTATTAACAAAAATATTATTAATATGAATATCATTAGTAGTAATGTTATTATCAATATAATTAAATACAACTTTTTATATATATCAAACGTTATTATCTATGTAAAAATATACTTAAAAAATACATTACATATATGTGTAATTTAATTAGATTAACAACCTTTAAATAAATATCCATATATAATAAATTAATTATTTTTAATATATATATATATATATATATACATATATATATATATATATATATATATATATATATATATATATATATATATAAAACTAAATAGATAAAAATCATTATCAAATATATATACAAATTAATTACATAAAGTTATAATTATTCGATTACAAGTATATGTTTTAATATATATATATACGAATGATATAGGTTCGTGAATCGAAGACCAACCCTATACTTGTTCAATGTCGTTCTATGTATTTTTACTACAAAATACATTAGGTGAGTTTCATTAATCCCTTTTTAAATGCTTTCGCAATATACATTTTGGGACTGAGAATACATGCGCTGCTTTTATAACTGTTTTACGAAATAGACACAAGTACTTAAAACTACATTCTATGGCTGGATTATTAAACCGAATATGCCCCTTTTTATTAAGTCTGGTAATCTAAGAATTAGGGAACAGACATCCTAATTGACGCGAACTCTAAAGATAGATCTATCGGGCCCAACAAGCCCCATCCAAAGTACCGGATGCTTTAGTACTTCAAAATTTATATCATGTCCGAAGGAGGATCCCGGAATGATGGGGATATTCTTATATGTATATTGTGAATGTCGGTTACCAGGTGTTCAATCCATATGAATGATATTTTTGTCTCTATGCATGGGACGTATGTTTATGAGAAATGGAAATATGAAATCTTGTGGTCTATTAAAATTATGAAATGATTATTTATGATGAACTAATGAACTCACCAACCTTTTGGTTGACACTTGAAAGCATGTTTATTCTCACGTATGAAAGAAATCTTCCGCTGTGCATTTACTCATTTTAGAGACATTACTTGGAGTCATTCATGACATATTTCAAAAGACGTTGCATTCGAGTCGTTGAGTTCATCAAGATTATTATTAAGTTATTTATAGTTTAGATATATTATGAAATGGTATGCATGTCATCAACTTTCAATGTAAATGAAAGTTTGTCTTTTAAAAACGAATGCAATGTTTGTAAAATGTATCATATAGAGGTCAAGAACCTCGCGATGTAATCAACTGTTGCGAATCGTTTATAATTGATGTGGACTTCTTCCGGATGGATTAGGACGGGTCCTTTCAAGATGAAATCCAAATCAACGAAAAACTTCAATTTATCGAAGAACCCGTCGAAATAATGGATCGTGAGGTTAAAAGACTTAAGCAAAACAAGATACCAATTGTTAAGGTTCGATGGAATGCTCGTAGAGGACCTGAGTTCACCTGGGAATGAGAAGATCATATGAAAAAGAAATACCCGCACTTATTTCCAGAAGATACGTCAACACCTCCAACTGCTTAAAATTTCGGGACGAAATTTATTTAACGGATAGGTACTGTAGTGACCCAAACTTTTCCATGTTTATATATATTAAATGAAATTGTTATTTACATGATTAAGTGTTTCCAACATGTTAAGCAATCAAACTTGTTAAGACTTGATTAATTGAAATAGGTTTCATATAGACAATTGACCACCCAAGTTGACCGGTGATTCACGAACGTTAAAACTTGTAAAAACTATATGATGACATATATATGATTATATAAGTAGTTAACATGATATTATGATAAGTAAGTATCTCATTAGGTATTTTAACAATGAGTTATATGCATAAAATTGAGTTTATTGAATTAAGAAACTCGAAACGATATATATAACGATTATCGTTATAACAACGTCTTACTAAATACATATGAATCATATTAAGATATTGATGCACTATTTTTAATCATGATAAATGATAAGTAAACATGTCATTAAGTGTATTAACAATGAACTACATATGTAAAAAAAAGACTACTAACTTAATGATTTCGAAACGAGACATATATGTAACGATTATCGTTGTAACAACATTTAACTGTATATATATCATACTAAGATATATTAATATATCATAATATCATGATAATTTAATAATTTAACATCTCTTTAGATATAATAAACAATGGGTTAACAACATTTAACAAGATCGTTAACCTAAAGGTTTCAAAACAACATTTACATGTAACGACTAACGATGATTTAACGACTCAGTTAAAATGTATATACATGTAGTGTTTTAATATGTATTCATACACTTTTGAAAGACTTCAAGACACTTATCAAAATACTTCTACTTAACAAAAATGCTTACAATTACATCCTCGTTCAGTTTCATCAACAATTCTACTCGTATGCACCCGTATTCGTATTCGTACAATACACTGCTTTTAGATGTATGTACTATTGGTATATACACTCTAATGATCAGCTCTAAGCAGCCCATGTAAGTCACCTAACACATGTGGGAACCATCATTTGGCAACTAGCATGAAATATCTCATAAAATTATAAAAATATTAGTAATCATTCATGACTTATTTACAAGTAAACAAAATTACACATCCTTTATATCTAATCCATATACCAATGACCAAAAACACCTACAAACACTTTCATTCTTCAATTTTCTTCATCTAATTGATATCTCTCAAGTTCTATCTTCAAGTTCTAAGTGTTCTTCATAAATTCTATAAGTTTTAGTTTCATAAAATCAAGAATACTTTCAAGTTTGCCAGCTTACTTCCAATCTTGTAAAGTGATCATCCAACCTCAAGAAATCTTTCTTATTTATAGTAAGATATCTTTCTAATACAAGGTAATACTCATATTCAAACTTTGATTCAATTTCTATAACTATAACAATCTTATTTCGAGTGAAAATCTTACTTGAACTTGTTTTCGTGTCATGATTCTGCTTCAAGAACTTTCAAGCCATTCAAGGATCCTTTGAAGCTAGATCTATTTTTCTCATTTCCAGTAGGTTTACCTACTAAAATTAAGGTAGTAATGATGTTCATAACATCATTCGATTCATACATATAAAACTATCTTATTCGAAGGTTTAAACTTGTAATCACTAGAACATAGTTTAGTTAATTCTAAACTTGTTCGCAAACAAAAGTTAATCCTTCTAACTTGACTTTTAAAATAAACTAAACACATGTTCTATATCTATATGATATTCTAACTTAATGATTTAAAACCTGAAAACACGAAAAACACCGTAAAACCGGATATACGCCGTCGTAGTAACACCGCGGCCTGTTTTGGGTTAGTTAATTAAAAACTATGATAAACTTTGATTTAAAAGTTGTTTCTTCTGGGAAAATGATTTTTCTTATCAACATGAAACTATATCCAAAAATCATAGTTAAACTCAAAGTGGAAGTATGTTTTCCAAAATGGTCATCTAGACGTCGTTCTTTCGACTGAAATGACTACCTTTACAAAAATGACTTATAACCTGTATTTCTGACTATAAACTTATACTTTTTCTATTTAGATTCATAAACTTAAGTTCAATATGAAACCATAGCAACTTGAAACACTCAAAACGGATTTAAAACGAATAAGTTATGGGTAAAACAAGATTGGATAATTTTTCTTGTTGTAGCTACGTGAAAATTGGTAACAAATCTATATTAATCATATCCTAGCTAAATCATATTGTATTACATGTATTCTAATATATTATGTAATCTTGAGATACCATAGACACGTATGCAAATGTTTTGACATATCATATCGACCCATGTATACATATTATTTGGAACAACCATAGACACTCTATATGCAGTAATGTTGGAGTTAACTATACAGGGTTGAGGTTGATTCCAAAAATATATATACTTTGAGTTGTGATCTAGCCTGAGATGTGTATACACTGGGTCGTGGATTGATTCAAGATAATATATATCAATTTATTTCTGTACATCTAACTTTGGACAACTAGTTGTAGGTTACTAACGAGGACAGCTGACTTAATAAACTTAAAACATCAAAATGTATTAAAAATGTTGTAATTATATTTTGAACATACTTTGATATATATATATATATATATATATATATATATATATATATACATATTTGTTATAGGTTCGTGAATCGACCAGTGGCCAAGTCTTACTTCCCGACGAAGTAAAAATCTGTGAAAGTGAGTTATAGTCCCACTTTTAAAATCTAATATTTTGGGATGAGAATACATGCAGTTTTATAAATGTTTTACAAAATAGACACAAGTAATTGAAACTACATTATATGGGTGAATGATCGAAGCCGAATATGCCCCTTTTGCTTGGTAACCTAAGAATCAGTAAACTGATCTACTAATTGACGCGAATCCTATAGATAGATCTATTGGGCCTAACGAACCCCATCCAAAGTACCGGATACTTTAGTACTTCGATGTTGTTTTATCATGTCCAAAGGATTTCCCGGAATGATAGGGGATATTCTTATATGCATCTTGTTAATGTCGGTTACCAGGTGTTCACCATATGAATGAATTTTATCTCTATGTATGGGATGTATATTGAAATATGATATCTTGTGGTCTATTATTACGATTTGATAAATATATAGGTTAAACCTATAACTCACCAACATTTTTGTTGACGTTTAAAGCATGTTTATTCTCAGGTGATTATTAAGAGCTTCCGCTGTTGCATGCTAAATTATGGACAAGATTTGGTGTCAGCATGCTTGTATTATATTGTTTAAAACTGCATTCGAGATTTACTTTGTTGTAACATATTAATATTGTAAACCAATATGTATTGGTAGTGTGTAAGTGTGATATTTTTAGATTATCATTTCTAGATAATCTAGGTGGTGACTTTTTAACCTTGTCGATAAAATAAAGGTTATGGTTTATTTTTAAAAACGAATGCAGTCTTTGAAAAACGTCTCATATAGAGGTCAAAACCTCGCAACGAAATCAATTAATATGGAACGTTTATAATCAATATGAACGGGACATTTCAACATAATATATGTTGAAAATCACGGTTTGCTATAAATAGCATAAATATGTATGCTTAAATTAAATCCAAAAGTGCTATCGCTAGCATATGCATGCATGCTTGACTTCAAGTAAGTGATCAAAGTGTGCGGAAGCATGTATCCAGTAGCCAAGTATGAACCTGAGAAACATATAGAAAACTTTCAACGAAAAACGTTGATGAAATCATAGGTGTATTTGTAAACGTTGTTTTTGAACCACAAGATTTTGTATTTCCATAACGTTGATTATCCAAATCGTTTGCATTCCAAAAGTATGTTCGCGAGCACCCAATTATCAAGACTTAACTTTCCTTCCATAGAACCCCATCACAATAGTGTTAGAACATGCACTGTTTCTCGAAAATATATTTCATCCGCACAACGGTAGCGAACCGTCCGAATGAGGGTTTGTCAAACCCGTATGGCCACACAATATAAGTTCTCGCTTACACCCTGCAAGTGTAACTAATGATAATTGAATTGAGGATTTTTGTTCTAACTCGCTGTGGAATGTTTGTTTCCGTACTTGTGTTCAAAGTATAAAAGTATGTAGTATAAAACTGTATATGTTTCTCATCCCATGATTTAAAAGTATAAAAGTTGTCGAAAAGATGGGACTATGATCTCACCTCGAGTGCACGAGTATAAAAG
The DNA here is from genome assembly GCF_046630445.1 of Rutidosis leptorrhynchoides. Classification (NCBI taxonomy): domain Eukaryota; kingdom Viridiplantae; phylum Streptophyta; class Magnoliopsida; order Asterales; family Asteraceae; genus Rutidosis; species Rutidosis leptorrhynchoides. The sequence goes on along the minus strand of NC_092343.1, from coordinate 20,067,603 downwards.
TACTTCACAAAGTAAATATGTGCATGAAAGTTGTTTAGCCTTGACATAAACAAGTAAGTTATATCAATTACCGGTTACGACACAAGGTCGGTCGAAATGTGTTCAATTAGTCCTATGACTCGTTACGACTCGATTATATAGCATGTGAATCACGTTGTCAAGTTTCATGCAAGAATCAAGTATAAAATAAGATTAGAACGATTGCATAAGTGCTTTGTTAAGTTTGACTAAAAGTCAAACTTGGTCAAAGTCAAAGTCAATGGGGTCGGGTCGGGTATCCGACAATTTTCCCATGATGAGAAATTATATATGAGCATGTTATCCAAATTTCATGTTAATCGGAGTTGCGGTTAAGCGGGAAAAAAGTTTGTGAAAATTAAAACAACAAAGAAAATTAGCTCGGGGATATGCGTAGCGTGGAACCAGGTCAGGTACCATTCTAGGGGTTAAGCATCTGCACCTTTACATGTGCGCGGCACACTCAAGGTTGCGCAGCACGCTTTACTACATAAAAGATGCTGTTTGCTGAATTTGTTAAGTCTCGAACCAAAAATCACCAACTCACAAATAACGAACCGCAAACACTCAAAACACGTATCTTATATCATTGGAAAGGTATTTTGATGAGAAATACCACTAAACACATATCATCAAACAATTACATCATTTAAAATGACCAAATCCTCGTCGAATGATCGTTAAAAGTTCATCATTGAAGTTTCAAGTTCGTAAAACGCATTTTATGATTTAGGAACTTACTACACACATATAATATGCCGTTTCGTAGGTAATTATGCATACAATACAACTAAACACTTAAAAATAACATTGCAAAGCATTTAATGCATCGAATGTTCATTTTAAGATCTATCAAACCCTAACCAAGAATCATAAAATCAATAACCCAGTTAATGTAAGGTTTTCATGTCATCCCACATATCAAAACGAAGCTAATGATGCAAGTAACACTTTTAACACATAAGGTTTATCATCTAACAACATTTAATCAACCAAAATCAAGGATTAAACTAACCCATTTCAAGTGTTCATGCTAGTTACACCAAATAACAAGATCGAGCATACAAATTACATACACGACATCACAATGAGCCATAGACACTAATTAACACCATTTCAAGTCAAAAAGCACTAAGAATATGAAATATAGAGTTTTTAGAAAGTTACCCAAATGAGATGAAATTAGTATCAAGTTGTAGAGGATGAAGAGAGGATCACGAATATGTAGTCGGATTTGTTGTGAGCTTCCTAGATGTGAAATAGATGATGAATTTGTGAAGTGGGTGTTTGAGAGTAAAAATGGAAGTATGAAGAAGAGATAAGAGAGAGTGAGAGATGGAAGGTGGGTGATGGTGACTAGTTGGCCACTAGTCTCCACTTTGGTCCCTTGGCAACAATAGTCCCCCGAGTTTAAAAGCGGGTGCGTGAATTAACCAAACAGATTATTTTAAATACGCGAGAGTAAACGGGAGATGTTACAATCCAATAACGGAAATGTTAAGAACGTTAGTTAACGGAAGGTACGAATATAGATGACGAAAGATTATTTTTTAAAAAAAAAAAGACGGGCGTTAAAATGAATTAACGGAAAAATGCGGGATGTTACATTACCCACACCTTAAAAGATTTTTCTTCCCGAAATTTAGTTGGAAGTAATAGTCGATGTCTCTTCCTCGAGACCTTGCATTGTCAATCCTACGAATAAGTGAAGATACGTCCTTGGGTATTCCCACGAACTTTGACGGTCGAGATTTTACGTTGTTTTAAAGTTTGATTTCACGATTCATAATTTCAACCGGACCTCCTAGGAAGCGGAGTTTGTCATCGATAGTAAGCTCGTCGAAAAGGATAACAAGTTCTTGTTTGGCAAGACACTTATTTAAGTTTGATACGTAGAATGTAGGATGAACAGAATTCGATTCAGTTGGGAGTTCTAAACGGTAAGCAACGGGTCCAATACGTCCCAAGATTTCAAAAGGATTAATGTATCGCGGATTTAGCTTTCTACATTTCCCGAAACGGATTACACCTTCCCAAGGTGCGACTTTTAACATTACGCGGTCACCCATTTGGAATTCGAGAGGTTTACATCTAACATCAGCATAGTGGTGATTACGGGCCGTCTTGAGCCTTTCTTGGATTTGAACGATTTTAACGGTTAATTCATGAATGAGTTCGGGTCCGGTGGTTTGCTTGTCACCTACTTTGGTTCAACAATTAAGAAAATGACAATTTAGGCTATATGAGTTTTCGAAAGGTGTGGCGTTAATACTCGAATGAAAATTATTGTAGTAAGAGAATTCGGCTAAAGGCAATTACTTTTCTCAAGTAAATTTGAAGTTGATAATGCAAACTCATATTATAGTTTCCAAGGTTTGAATCGTATGTTTGTTTGGTTCGTCAGTTTATGAATGATACACGGTACTCATGTCTAAACGTGGTCCCAAGGCTTCTTGTAAGGCACCCCGAAATCTAGAAGTGAAACGAGAATCTCGATCCGAGACGAGGTACATTTCTTTAAGATATATTTGAACAAGTTTGTTAAGACTTGAAAACGTTTGTTAGAACAAGTTTCTTATCGGTTTCTGAAAACGTTCCTTAGAACTATTCACTCTCATGGCGAATACTAGTATAACGTGAAGAGTCTCTCTCTCCGTTGAGAATTTAGAATAAAATATTTCCTTATACGGAAGTACGAGTGAAATGCGGGAGAAGTTTCTGCCTCGATGTGAGAATATCAAGCATATTTGTAGTTCGTCGATAAGACTGTGCGAAAACGAGATAGTATACGCGTGTAACACATGTTTGAAGTTGAAAGAATTTGTCATTCATTCGGAAGCATAAATATGGTTCGGCAATAATCATAAGTGTGTCCTTGGTATGGTTGTTATCAATACTCTCGGAGTTTTCGGATGTCCAACAAGAAAAATGAAGTCATGTACATGGCACATGGTGGTGATTAGGTTGATCGAGTCCAATCACCATCACGAGTCATCAGAACTTTGGTATGACTTACCATAATATAACCACGTTGATCGAGTGTCGTTATATTATGCTAACTCATACCTCCATTCCCACATCACTCCATAACATCAAGTTCGTGTAATCGTGAAGATCTAAAATGAACAAAGCGTAATGACGTCTCAAACGTGACTCGTATTGGATAGAAAGAATTAGTGCAACTCTGAAGATGCGTTTCCCGAAGGAAGTGTATAAATGATTGTTTACGTCAATGCGGTTCAAGTCAAACAATAACGTCTTTAGGTACAAAAAGAGTAACTAATTATGATAACTAGTAGTACGCAACCTTAGTGATAAGTAGTGATGACGATACTCTCCTATAGTATTGGTGGTAGTAACAAGAAGTGGTAGATAGCAAGGAACACCGGTGTAACATCGGTAGTGGTTAAGGATCGCCATAGCGGTTGGAACCTCGCAGCACTTGTGGATAGCAAGCCCGGACGGTGATAAATAACAATCTGGGAGACAGAGTTCCCAAAATAGTGTGACTAATGAAGTCATCGTCATCCTTACGTGTATGAATCATGAATTTACGTGTCTTACCAGAAAGTGGCAGAATACGGATTCGTATGATGAAAGCTTGGTACCTGATAATGCTAAAAACGAACATATATTTCATAACATTATTCCTCAAGAAAGACAAGCTTTTAGTTGAAATTGTTCTATTTACAAGTGATATTCGTTTAAATAATAAAAGGTGAAGACAAAAGACAGATTCGACGAATTGAAGACGCAAACGACCAAAAAGCTCAAAAGTACCAAAGACAATCAAAGAGGTTCCAATTATTGATAAGAAACGTCTCGAAATTACAAGAGTACAAGATTCAAAACGCAAAGTACAAGATATTAAATTGTACGCAAGGACGTTCGAAAATCCGGAACCGGGACATGAGTCAACTCTCAACGCTCGACGCAACGGACTAAAAATTACAAGTCAACTATGCACATAAATATAATGTAATATATAAATAATTCTTAAAAATTATATATATATATATTATATTAATATTTAAAACCGTCGGCAAGAAAGACTCCAAAAGGGACTGAGCTGTAATTTCAATCTCGGCGACTCGCGGAATTTGAAGGCAAAAATGCCGCGAGTCACGGAGCCTCAATTTCTGAAACTGCCTATAAAGCTCGCGCATTCTGATCGTAAAAATCATCTTTTTTTCCTTCTTCTCTCAATATATACGTAATATATATATATATTTTAATTTTAATTTTAATTTTAATTATAATTCTAATAATAAGGGTATGTTAGCGAATATTGTAAGGGTGTAAGTCGAAATTCTGTCCGTGTAACGCTACGCTATTTTTAATCATTGTAAGTTATGTTCAACCTTTTTACATTAATGTCTCGTAGCTAAGTTATTATTATGCTTATTTAATCCAAAGTAATCATGATGTTGGGCTAATTACTAAAATTGGGTAATTGGGCTTTGTACCATATTTGGGGCTTGGATAAAAGAACGACACTTGTGAAAATTAGACTATGGGCTATTAATGGGTTTTATATTAACTAAACAATACCTTGTTAATTTAATATACAAACTTATAATTTGACTTATTTATATATAACCACATACGCTTGACTGGGTACGGTGGGCGGGATATCTATAAATACCAATAATTATTCATTTTACCGGATACGGAACTGGATTAATAGTTAATAGACTTGTTGAAACAGGGGTGAATTACATTCAAGGGTAATTGGTGTAATTGTTAACAAAGTAGTAAAACCTTGGTTTACACGCAGTCGATAACCTGGTGTATTCATTAAACAAAGTATTAAAACCTTGTTACAATTCGAATCCCCAATTAGTTGGAATATTTGACTTCGGGAATAAGAATAATTTGACGAAGGCTTTCGCTCTTTATATTTATGACTGATGGACTATTATGGACAAATCCGTATGGACATATTAAATAATCCAGGACAAAGGACAATTAACCCATGGGCTTAAAATGAACACGTCAAAGATCATGATTACGAAAGTTTAAATAAGCATAATTCTTTTATTTCATATTTAATTTCCTTTATTTTATATTTAATTGCACTTCTAATTATCGCATTTTTATTTATTGTTATTGTATTTAATTGCTCTTTTAATTATCATATTTTTTAATTATCGCAAGTTTATTTTATCGCACTTTTATTATTCGCAATTTCATTATCGTTATTTACTTTACGCTTTAAATTAAGTCTTGTATTTATTTATTATTTTACATTTGGTTTTAACTGCGACTAAAGTTTTAAAATCGACAAATCGGTCATTAAACGGTAAAAACCCTCCTTTATAATAATAATATTACTTAAATATATATATTTGTATTTTTATAAAAGTAAACAAATATAGCGTTAAGCTTTGTTTAAAAAGATTCCCTGTGGAACGAACCGGACTTACTAAAAACTACACTACTGTACGATTAGGTACACTGCCTATAAGTGTTGTAGCAAGGTTTAAGTATATCCATTCTCTAAATAAATAAATATCTTGTGTAAAATTGTATCGTATTTAATAGTATTTCCTGCTAAAATTTAATAGTATTTTATACCCCTTAGCTTTAACATCAAGTATTTTTGACGCCGCTGCCGGGGACTCTCTTAAAAGCCGAAAGCGCAACGCTACATAAAAAAAAAAGATTTTTATTTTACTTTTATTAAAATTCGTTTTTATAAAAGTACGTTTTAAATATTCGAAAATATAAAAAGAAAAAACAAAAATTTATATATTTTTAAGAGTTTGTTAACAATTTTATAAGTTTCTTTATTTTTATTTTAGTTTATAAAAATATAAGTTTTATTTAAATATCTTTTATTTATATAAAAACAGAAAATAGAAAATAAAAAAAAATAAAAAAGAAAAACGCGTCGAATTTTATACCTGTCAGTTGAATTTTGGAACCCCGCGAGTCGCGGGGTTTGATGCTTTGAATACCGCAAGTCGCGGAGATAACCTGACACACCGACAGAACCCTAATCAGGCATTAATTACGAATTATTATTATAATTATTAATATAAAACCCTAATTAGGTTTTAATTAAATATGTATTTTAGTTTTTATTAATATTTTGTTTAATTAGTTTAATTAAATTGTAAAATTAGTAGTTTTAATAAATAAATAATATAAAAATAATATTTTTATAAAAATTGTACTTTTTACAACTTTTTGTATATTTTTATATTTTGTCCCTTTTTAATCGTTTTAGCGTAATATTTGTATTTTTAGCTAGTTTTTAGTTTTGAACTCAGTTTTGCCATATTTATTTTTACTTCTAGATTTTTAGGCTTTGCCGTAGAATTCCTTAAGTGCTTTTTCTTTAGACTAAGATTTAGGTACTTTAGAATTTTGCGACGCCTTTTTAAGTTTTAGTTTCTTTTTAAGTTATTTCCATTTGGGATTTAGTTTTCCTGTAAGCTTTAATATTTTTAGACGACTTTTACCTATGTATCAATTATCATTCCAATTAGTAATCTCAATTTGCGATTATAATTTTAAGTTAATTGTAGTAATAAGGTTAGGTTAGTCAAGTATTTTTAAGTTTTATAAGTTTCTTTTATTTTTCCGTCACCTTTTATTTTTCAACCATTTTTCTTTTTCAACCTTTTTCCGACGAACTCTTTTTCTTTCTTATTTCTCGCTTTTCTAGTTTTAGGACATAGATTTTTATTCTACTTCTTATCTAATTTTCTTAAAATTACGAAAATTTATTTTAAGTGGTTAAATTGATAGACATCAAAATTTTCTGGTTCGTAGTAATAGTTGGATTTGTACGTGGACCGGGTTATTGGAGCCAAACAGTCCTCAATTATATTGAGACCAAACGAATCCTGCCCCTCTGCTGCATCTTTTGGCTATTCGAAACGTGGGCAAAATCAGAAAAGTCTATTGATTGGATAACTTATTATAATTTTTCTTTCCTTTTAAAAACTAATAGGATATTCAGTGAATGCACCGAGCAAGACGTTCACCACCTTTTGTACGTTCACCACCTGTAACTAGATCAAGACATTTAGCAAATATTACTGCCGTTGATTTCTCTTTAGAATCGTCATCCAGTCGACCAAGTACTTCAGTTCAAATTTCCGATAATCCATTTTTTGAACCCGACCTCGCAATTGAGAATCCGGAGAATATTCAGGAACGGTTCGTAGATCCTGAACCACTAAACTTTCCTCCGAAACCACCAATCATTCAAACAGAGATTGTTGAGGAACGAACCATTAAATCAGAATCCTCTAGTGATTCCGACTCAACAAATTCAATTATGGAGAATCTGGAACCTTTAAGTATGGAAGACTGAATGAGAGCTAAACGCACTGGCCAAGGTCACGCAATTACTCATCCAGACATTAATGCGCCAGATTATGAAATCAAAGGACAAATTCTACACATGGTGACTAATAAATGCCAATTTAGTGGTGCGCCGAAGGAAGATCCAAATGAACATCTACGTACCTTTAATAGGATCTGCACACTATTTAAAATCCGAGAAGTGGAGGATGAACAGATATATCTCATGTTATTTCCCTGGACTTTAAAGGGAGAAGCCAAAGATTGGTTGGAATCGTTACCTGAAGGGGCGATTGATACATGGGATGTTTTAGTTGAAAAATTTCTTAAACAATTCTTTCCTGCATCTAAAGCCGTAAGACTTCAAGCAGAAATTGTTACGTTTACACAGAAGCCGAATGAAACTCTATATGAGGCATGGACTAGATATGGAAAGTTGTTAAGAGGATGTCCGCAACATGGTTTAGACACATGTCAAATAGTACAAATATTCTACCAAGGATGCGACATCACTACAAGGAAAGACATAGATATAGCAGCTGGTGGTTCTATTATGAAGAAAACCGAAACTAATGCTTACAAAATTATTGATAACACTGCTTCCCACTCACATGAGTGGCACCAAGAAAAAGATATATTTAGATCATCTAAAGCAGCTAGAGCCGATTCTAGCCATGACTTAGATTCCATTTCTGCAAAGATAGATGCTGTCGAGAGACGAATGGAAAAGATGACTAAAGATATTCACTCAATACGAATTAGTTGTGAGCAGTGTGGAGGACCACATTTGACAAAAGATTGTCTCTGTATTGAATTAACAATGGAACAAAGAGAGAATATTTCATATATAAACCAAAGGCCTGGAAATAATTATCAGAATAATTATCAACCGCCAAGACCTATTTACAATCAAAACCAGAATTATAACAGAAATATTCCATACAACAACTAACAAGGTCCTAGCAATCAACAAGTATCCAATAATACTTATAATCAGCAAAGACCTAATTTTCAAAACAAGCCACCACAACAAACCGATGATAAAAAGCCAAATTTAGAAGATATGATGACGAAGCTAGTTGAAACTCAAACGCAGTTTTTCACATCTCAGAAACAAACCAATGAACAAAATGCTCAAGCATTTAGAAATCAACAAGCTTCTATTCAAAATCTGGAACAAGAAGTAAGTAACCTAGCAAGGTTAATAGGTGAAAGAAAACCGGGAAGTCTACCTAGTGATACAAATGCTAACCCCCGGAATGAAACAGCTAAAGCCATTACCACAAGAAGTGGTACAACACTTAAACCACCTGAAATACCTGTAACTTCTGATGAAGCTATTCCTACTCCACAAGAACCACAACCTGATCAAGATAAGGAAAAAGAATCGGTAGTTGAAAAGGTTAATGAAGATAACACAGTTAAGGATAAACCTTATGTTAAACCATACCAACCACCACTTTCTTACCCGAGTAAAATGAAGAAAGAGAAACTTGAAGCCGAGCAATCCAAATTCTTGGATATGTTTAAACAGATAAATGTAAATCTTCCTTTCATTGATGTGATTTCAGGAATGCCTAGATATGCTAAATTCTTGAAAGATCTAATCTCAAATAGAAAGAAAATGGAAGAACTCTCGGCTGTTACTATGAATGCTAATTGTTCAGCAGTGCTGTTGAATAAGATACCAGAAAAATTATCTGATCCAGGAAGTTTCACAATTCCATGTTTTCTGGGTAGTCTTAGTTCAATAGAATCATTGGCAGACTTAGGTGCTAGTATAAATTTAATGCCGTATTCACTATACGCTAAACTAGACCTTGGAGAATTGAAACCAACCAGAATAAGCATACAACTAGCCGATAGATCAATAAAATATCCTAGAGGGATAATGGAGAACATGCTAGTTAAAGTTGGTACTTTAGTATTTCCAGTAGATTTTGTTGTTTTGGACATGGAAGAAGATTCTCAAGTTCATCTCATATTAGGAAGACCATTCTTAAACACGGCTAAAGCAATGATAGACGTGTTCGGTAAGAAACTGACCCTAAGTATAGAGGATGAGAGTGTTACCTTTTCAGTTGATAGAGCAATGCAACAACCGCAATCTGCAGATGATACATGTTATTATATTCAAACTATAGATGCACATGCAGAATTGTTAGAAGAATTTCCAGAATTACAAGGAACAGGAGAATGTTCTTTAGGAGAAGGTAATGAACCAATTGATGAAGCTGAAATGTTAGCTACACTTATAGCTAATGGATATGAACCAACAACAGAAGAAATTCAAATGCTAAAAGAAGAAGACAGATATCGATATAAATCATCAATAGAAGAACCACCGAAATTAGAGTTAAAGCCACTTCCAAACCATTTGGAATACGCTTATTTACATGGTGAATCTGAATTACCTGTAATAATATCGTCTTCTCTTACTGAAAATGAGAAATCACAACTCATTTCTGTGTTGAAAGCTCATAAACCAGCCATTGCATGGAAGATTCATGATATTTAAGGAATAAGTCCTTCGTATTGCACACATAAAATCCTTATGGAAGAAGGTCATAAAACGAATGTGCAACGCTAACGAAGACTAAATCCTAATATGAAAGATGTAGTTAAGAAAGAGATTATTAAACTGCTAGATGCAGGTTTAATTTATCCAATCTCTGATAGTCCATGGGTAAGCCCAGTTCAATGCGTTCCTAAGAAGGGTGGCATGACTGTCATTACAAATGAGAAAAATGAGCTTATTCCTACTAGGACTGTAACAGGATGGCGTGTATGTATTGATTATAGAAAATTAAATGATGCCACCAGAAAAGATCACTTTCCCTTACCTTTCATAGATCAAATGTTGGAATGATTAGCCGGAAATAGTTACTATTATTTTCTAGATGGATTTTCCGGATATTTTCAAATTCCAATAGCACCCGAAGATCAAGAGAAAACCACATTCACTTGCCCTTATGGTACTTTTGCTTACAAACGCATGCCATTTGGACTTTGCAACGCCCCTGCAACCTTTCAAAGGTGCATGATGGCGATTTTTCATGACATGATAGAAGAATGCATGGAAGTATTCATGGATGACTTTTCAGTCTTCGGTGATACATTTGAATCATGTCTAGTTAATCTGGAACGAATGCTTATTAGATGCGAACAATCAAATCTAGTACTTAATTGGGAGAAATACCATTTCATGGTTAAAGAAGGCATCGTTCTTGGTCATAAAATTTCAAAAGAAGGAATTGAAGTGGATAGAGCTAAAGTAGATGTAATTGCTAAACTTCCACATCCCACCAATGTTAGAGGAGTTAGGAGTTTTCTAGGGCATGCCGGTTTTTACCGACGTTTCATAAAAGATTTTTCTAAAATTGCCACTCCTATGAATAAACTCCTAGAAAAGGATGCTCCATTCATCTTTTCAGATGAGTGTATCAAATCTTTTAATATTCTTAAAGAGAAACTCACTAATGCGCCGATCATGATAACACCAAATTGGAATCTACCATTTGAACTAATGTGCGATGCAAGTGATTTTGCAATGGGAGCCGTTTTAGGACAAAGGATTGAAAAACGATTTCAACCTATATATTATGCTAGTAAGACATTACAAGGAGCACAAACGAACTATACAACTACTGAAAAAGAACTCCTTGCTATTTTCTTTGCTTTTGACAAATTTCGATCATATCTCGTTCTAGCAAAAACGGTGGTCTATACCGACCATTCTGCTCTTAGATACCTATTTTCAAAACAAGATGCTAAACCAAGATTAATCCGTTGGATCTTACTCTTACAAGAGTTTGATATTGAAATCCGAGATAAAAGAGGAGCAGAAAATCTCGCCGCTGATCACCTTTCTCGTCTTGAAAATCCCGAATTAGAAGTTCTAAATGAATTGGCCATACAAGACAACTTTCCTGATGAATATCTATTGAAGATAGATTATAATGAAATCCCATGGTTTGCAGACTATGCAAACTACTTAGTTTGTGGATTCCTTGAAAAAGGATTATCGTACCAAAGACGAAAGAAATTCTTCAGTGATATAAAACACTATTTTTGGGAAGATCCACATCTGTTTAAAAGTTGTCCCGATGGAATAATACGCCGATGTGTATTTGGAGATGAAGCTAGTAAAATATTAAACCATTGTCACACAGGACCAACAGGAGGGCATTATAAGCCTCAACTAACATCAAGAAAAGTTTATGATGCTGGATTCTATTGGCCTACAATTTACAAAGACGCACACCTTCTTTGCAAATCCTGTGATGCTTGTCAAAGGGCCGGAAAAATAAGTCAACGTGATGAAATACCACAAAATGTCATCCAAGTATGTGAAGTATTTGACATTTGGGGTATTGACTTTATGGGTCCATTTCCAAAATCTCATAATAATCTCTATATTCTCGTAGCCATTGATTATGTATCTAAATGGGCGGAAGCATAAGCTCTCCCAACTAACGATGCACGAGTTGTAGTCAATTTTTTAAAACGTCTTTTTGCAAGGTTTGGAACACCGAAAGCTTTAATAAGTGATCGGGGTACTCATTTCTGTAATAATCAACTTGAGAAAGTTCTTAAAAGATATGGAGTAACTCATAAAATCTCCACCGCATATCATCCACAAACAAGTGGACAAGTTGAAAATACAAACCGAGCTTTAAAACGTATTCTAGAGAAAACCGTAGGATCAAATCCGAAGGAATGGTCCATTAAATTGGAGGACGCACTCTGGGCTTTTAGAACAGCCTACAAAACTCCAATTGGAACCACACCTTTTAGACTTGTTTATGGAAAAGCATGTCATCTTCCAGTAGAAATTGAACACAAAGCATTTTGGGCTTTGAAGACATGTAATCTTGATTTACATGAAGCCGGACGTCTACGATTAAGTCAACTAAACGAATTAGAAGAATTAAGACATGAAGCATACGATAATTCGTTAATCTATAAAGAAAGAACAAAGAAATGGCATGATAAAAGAATCAGAAGTTCAAAAGAATTTAAAGAAGGAGACAGAGTTCTTCTTTTCAATTCACGATTCAAGCTATTTCCTGGAAAATTGAAATCAAGATGGTCTGGACCATTCATAGTCAAAAGAGTTTTCCCATACGGAACGATAGAATTAATAAATTCAAATGGGATTGAATTTAAAGTTAATGGTCACAGAGTTAAACATTACATACATGGTCCGATGGAAGTTGACAATGAAGTTAATCACAATTTCGACACCACAGCTAACTAAGTGTGGGGAGAATCAAGTCTTTAAAGGTTTATGTATTTCTGTTTGAGTTAGATTGTCTGTTTTCGTGTAGTTCTCGAAAATAGAACCCGAATGGTCTTTCCCTAGCAGACCCTAAAGAACTAGTCTTCTCCCCCCATTCTGATTTTTTTTTTTTTAGGTTTTTACAAAATGAAGACTGCCTGTGAACTAAACCATGGTCTAATGCTACACGCTTTGATCACTAAACGTAATAATGACACACTTCCGAGTGAAATAGTATCAGTAATCAGAGAAAGAATGGACGGAGTTAGAAAAGAATCTAGATGCGAAGATAATAAGTTACAATTTGGTAAAGGAAAATCAAAATCCGCAGCGAAAAGAAGAGCACGACACCTAGAAAGATGTCACAAATGCGGAAAATGGTCACATGGAGGTAAATGTTCAAATAATCAAACCTATTCAAACACCGAATTTGTTACTTTATGCAGAGACGGACCGTTCATATGTTTAGAAGAAAAGACACTGAATGCTCGAGGTTACGCCTATGTAGCTATGGAAAACCAATTAAACCGACTATCTTATGAATGGGATAGATCATATAACTAAGAATACTATCTCACAGGTATGTCTGTACAGTTTTTTTTTTAACCTTTTGATAATAAACGCTAATTTGTTCGCTATAAAGTATTAAATTGGTATTGAATAAAATTAAGTTTGGCGACCGAAATTATTGATATCATACAAAAATTTATTACATCACTGCGAAATTTAACGTTTATTCTTAAGGTATAAATATCTTTAATCAATCAACCCAAAATATTTCAAAAATTCGTCATGAGTTAAATTAGGTCTTGGAACCGAAATTACTTTACCGAAAAGAGGGGCGTATATTTTTAATAATATTTGATTGATTAAAGTGGGATAAAAAGCCAAAAAGATTTTTAATTTTATTTTTACCATGTTTTTAAAATTAATATTTAAATCTTAAATTAATATTGTAAACTTTGTAAAAACAATATATTTAAAATTGTAAATATTTGAAAAATTAATATAAGTTTGGTGTGAATTTATAATATGAATTTTTAAATTAAGATTGGTGTGAATTTTTTTTTATTTTTAAAATATGAATTTTTAATTTTATGCATTTTAAATTTTAAGTTTGGTGTGAATTTTTAATATTAATTTTGAATTTTATATTTAAATTGTGTGAATTTAAAAACAAAAAATTTACTTTATCTCATTAAGTTAAAAATATAATTTTTAAAATTCGTCGTAAGTTGAAGACTAGGTCTTTGAACCGAAATTGCTTTACCCGAGGGAGGGACGAGAACTTTTATTATCATTATTTTTAATCTTATTGAATTAAAGTATGTCAAAAACATTAAAAAACCCAAAAATCTTAGATTTTAAAACAATCGCTACAAAAAGACAAATTTTAAAATTTTGTCGAGGGACGGACTAGGACATCGATTTGAAACGACCTCGTCCTAAATAACAAGGGAAACAAAATTTTAAAATTAATTACTTAATTATTTTATAAGTTAATGATTTAAAAAAAAAAAAAAAAAAGCAAACTCCGCGACTCGCGGAGTTTGCAGTTTCAAACACCGCGACTCGCGGAGGTATCGGATTCCAGAAAAAAAATATAGCTGAACGAACAGCTCAAACCAATCCACAAAAACAGAAAAGACTGCGAAATAACAGCGAAAAACCCTGAAAAATACACCCCAAATTCACAATTTTTTACCGTTAATCACCAAATCTTTTACTAAAATCATGTTGAGAAGGATGCTATCTAGGAATTACTCAAGAAAAACGGTAAATTTCTACACCTAAACACCATTTAATCTGAAATTTGTGTTCTTGAGCAATTTTTTCCCCAATTTGATTTTGATGCTTTTTAGTGTAATTAGGCTTAAATTGTTTATGTATTATGCTTGTATAACCTAGATTGATGCTATTTAACATGATTAGAAGCCTTAAACTTCAAATTTTGAGTAATCTAGGGTTTGTGTTCTTGAGCAAATTTGGGGCTTTTTGATATAAACAGGTTATGGCCGATTTTTGTCATGAATTGTTGCTAAATTAAGTAGTGTAACATGTCTAGGTAGTTAAATGATCCAAACTTTGAGCCTAAACATGATTTTGAAAATTAAAGTGGACTTTTTCAAGTCTAAAATTCATGAACTTGATTTTTGAGAGATAATGCCAACTGAAACTTGTTTAATTACTAGTAATGATTATTTTGACATGTTATTTGAGTTAAATGCTTATGAACTTGGCGAACATTTTCGTATATGCTTATTTGAAAAAGTGTAGATTTGATAAAAATGTGAAAATGAGCTTAAGTTTGATATAAATTGATCATGTCATTGTAATTATTTTGATTGATGATTTTGCTGACACTAATGCATATTTGGATGCACAAAAATTGTGTTTTATGTGTTTTGCAGACTGAAAGGGGTGAATCTTCATCCCAAGCTCGCAATGCTCCTGCTGAGAATGCGGAACAACAGGAGGTGGATAACTACTACAAGCAAGATATACCTCATCCAGTCATGACCTTTTCTGATATGCACTTGGAAGAGTTGCACCCGAACCTGAGATTTGACAGACTTTGGATAGATTATCCAAAATACCAAAGGGGTTTGTATACTCTTCATTCTAAAGTTGTTGAGGTACCTAGGGTCATAGAATGGGGACCCTTAGAAGCTGTAGAATTGGCTGGGCCAATTAGGGAATTACTTGTACAGAGGTATGGTAATTCTACTTTTAATGACTGGGTACGTTTATTCACCATGCGTAGACCTGTATATAAAGTATGGTGTGAAGAATTGTTATGTAGTATAGAATTAAATGATCGGGTAGCTAGTTTAACCGATCGATCTTTTATTAGATTTTTGTTAGGAGGTTCGATGTGCCACATGTCTTTACTAGACATGGCTCAGGCTTTACGTATATATACGCCAGAGGAGTTAGCATCTGCTGATTGTAGAGGGTTGATACTAAACGGTAGAAAGATAGATGAAAATTTTGATACACACGGTGTATGGAGTCAAATGACAAGCCATCACCGATTCAAAGGGGGAAATTACTCTTATTTGGATATAGATAGAGCCGAATTAAGAGTGATTCATAGGTTTTTAGCTAATTCGATTACACAAAGAGGTAAGAACAAGGAAAAGGTAAATGAACAGGATTTGTTTTACCATATGTGTATTCGAGACCCACAAAGCGCTGTAAGTATACCGTATTGTGTGGGTTATTATTTATCAGCTATGGTTAGGGGGATGAGACCGCATAGCATAATAGGAGGTGGTATTTTTATTACTTTGATTGCTGAATATCTCGGTGTGGATATAAGTCGGGGGGGATTATTAGTCGAAGAACCAGAACCCCGCGATACTATAGGTTTAAATGTATACCATGGTGCGAAAGTTTTGAAGAGGCGAAATAACGCCGCAGTACAATACCATGGTAGACATCCACAGGTTGAGAGAAACCAACAGCAAGGTAATGTAGGAGGGGGAAATGAGATGCAAGAAATGCAAAGGTTTATAGCTTCACAGGAGTACGAAAATGCTAGATAGAGAGCATTTGAAGATTGGCAAGTTCATCAGAACCAAATCATAGCTCATTGCCAACATATAGGTAGAAACTATATTCCTGGTCTATAGAGATGCAACCACCGTATCCTACGTATAACCCTGCTGAAGCATTCTATAGCACCTATGGTTATGCTTGGAACCCCTATTGGTACCAGTATCATCCCTAGTCTACTTAGTTTTATTTATTTTGTAATTTGTAATGTTGATACGTTTAATACTTATGTTAGTATTGTAATAGTTTTTATAATTTTCTAACTTTTATTCTTAGATTTTAATAATTTTTGAATGTGGGGTAATATACCAAACTTCAAAAATATGTATATATGTTTGCAGTTTATCTTATGTACACAACAGGGTAAAACAACGCATTTTCAAAGACTGGCATTAAGTTCAGCAAAAGCAACTAATTTTGACGACAAGATGCAAAATATATGTGAAATAACAACAAGACGGAATGAACAAATGATGTGCACCATTTATCATTCAGCAAACAAAACGCCAATATATTTGGAAACTTTGGTAAAAATTTAATCATTTTCACACAAATCACCCTCAATAATTTAAATTGTTACTGATTTCTTGCAAATGAGGGCATTGCAAGATCTTAAGTGTGGGAAGGGGTTAAATTCTTTCGGATTTTAAAATTTTTACTTTAAACACTGGGTTACCATTAAAAATACTAGTAAAGCAGTAGTTGTATTAGAATCTAGTGCTCTCTGATAATAAAGAACAGCCCTAGTCTTATATACTGACTACCCAATTCTAGTAAAATTTTACAAAATTTCCAATTAAATGAACTCAAAATCATGTTTATACATATTTATGAACGATAAAACTAGGTTATAACACCGAAATTATTGTTACCTCGAAAAGGACATAAATTGAGAAACAAACCAAAATGTTAAAATTCATTTAAAATGGAATAGAGGACGATAAAAAGGAAAATAAAAGCCAAGTGTGAGAAAATTTACCAAGTTATCTTAAACATATGTCACATATATCTGTAACAAATAACTGAAAATACTTTTGCTTTGGACTAAACTAAAAAGTTTTACCTGATTTACTGTAAGAAAGATGGATCTACACGATGAATCAATTCCATCATTAAAAGGAAGTAAAGTCTTCCAAAAAAGACACGCGCTTCTTGATTTAGGTCAGGAAGTTGTCGTCCAGACCAGCTGTAGGTTGACGAAAAATCTAGAAAAGTCATCACTAAAATCAGCAGGAAATCCACGGACCTCAGCATTAAACAGGGTCGCCAAGTGGTCAGATTTATCCTAACCATGAGAAGGATTTATCTCGTAAAATGGGGGGGCATCATGCAAATTAGCTGGATAAGACTAATAAATCAGATCCCCAGAAAGGATAATCTCCTTAAAAGATCAAAAATCAGCTTTTAAGCCTGATATTACTCAATCCTAGAGATTGACCTTAAAGATTGAGAATTACAAACTCATGGAATTCAATGATATCTAAACTCGAGCTTGAACGAGAAAATATTTTGATCAAAATTACAAACCGATTTGTTTTCTGAAAACCCTATTTTCAATGCGTTCATTACCATTGAACGTGAAATCCTAGGAATTCACCTGGAATTCATTAGGTCACCTGAACCAAATCGGGTGTCAACCGTAAGAATGGTGGTTGCATAGCATGGTCAAAGACAAGACCTTGTGCCAGACCGAAAAATTATAAGGATGAGCTTTACTATTGCTCCTACCAAGGATAGTAATTGCGTCCGACACATTATAGACCATAATCAAATACATGTCATTAGACATTGCCTTAACAGTTGCTTGTTCAACGCTTTCCTTTACAACCGGACGGTAGTTTACCGAAAAGTAATATACGGGACAAGTAAACTGGACGTGTTACTTTCCAAATACAAGGTTAGCAAGTGGGTGACACAAAACCGCAAGTTTTGAGCTAAAATTTTCAAATCTGAAACCCACCAAACCCACAAAAATATTTTGCAAACACCGGTAAAGGGTTATTCCGGAAAACTTATCTAGGGTAAAAACTAGATTTAATTTTCAAAAGATCAAATGTTTTCATAAAGATCCAATTTCCTTAATGGATCTAAATTTTTATAGTCATGTGGGACTGTAAACCATATCGTTACTACCATTGTTTATACCACCATATAGAAATCACTGATGTACAAAGTATGAAGAATAAAGTAGTGATTCTAGTATTTCAAGACGATATTGCTTGAGGACAAGCAACGCTCAAGTGTGGGAATATTTGATAATGCTAAAAACGAACATATATTTCATAACATTATTCCTCAAGAAAGACAAGCTTTTAGTTGAAATTGTTCTATTTACAAGTGATATTCGTTTAAATAATAAAAGGTGAAGACAAAAGACAGATTCGACGAATTGAAGACGCAAACGACCAAAAAGCTCAAAAGTACCAAAGATAATCAAAGAGGTTCCAATTATTGATAAGAAACGTCTCGAAATTACAAGAGTACAAGATTCAAAACGCAAAGTACAAGATATTAAATTGTACGCAAGGACGTTCGAAAATCCGGAACCGGGACATGAGTCAACTCTCAACGCTCGACGCAACGGACTAAAAATTACAAGTCAACTATGCACATAAATATAATATAATATATAAATAATTCTTAAAAATTATATATATATATTATATTAATATTTAAAACCGTCGGCAAGAAAGACTCCAAAAGGGACTGAGCTGTAATTTCAATCTCCGCGACTCGCGGAGTTTGAAGGCAAAAATGCCGCGAGTCGCGGAGCCCCAATTTCTGAAACTGCCTATAAAGCTCGCGCATTCTGATCGTAAAAATCATCTTTTTTTTCCTTCTTCTCTCAATATATACGTAATATATATATATATATATATATATTTTAATTTTAATTTTAATTTTAATTATAATTCTAATAATAAGGGTATGTTAGCGAATATTGTAAGGGTGTAAGTCGAAATTCTGTCCGTGTAACGCTATGCTATTTTTAATCATTGTAAGTTATGTTCGACCTTTTTACATTAATGTCTCGTAGCTAAGTTATTATTATGCTTATTTAATCCAAAGTAATCATGATGTTGGGCTAATTACTAAAATTGGGTAATTGGGCTTTGTACCATATTTGGGGTTTGGATAAAAGAACGACACTTGTGGAAATTAGACTATGGGCTATTAATGGGTTTTATATTAACTAAACAATACCTTGTTAATTTAATATACAAACTTATAATTTGACGTATTTATATATAACCACATACACTTGACTGGGTACGGTGGGCGGGATATCTATAAATACCAATAATTATTCATTTTACCGGATACGGAACTGGATTAATAGTTAATAGACTTGTTGAAACAGGGGTGAATTACATTCAAGGGTAATTGGTGTAATTGTTAACAAAGTAGTAAAACCTTGGTTTACACGCAGTCGATAACCTGGTGTATTCATTAAACAAAGTATTAAAACCTTGTTACAATTCGAATCCCCAATTAGTTGGAATATTTGACTTCGGGAATAAGAATAATTTGACGAAGGCTTTCGCTCTTTATATTTATGACTGATGGACTATTATGGACAAATCCGTATGGACATATTAAATAATCCAGGACAAAGGACAATTAACCCATGGGCTTAAAATGAACACGTCAAACATCATGATTACGGAAGTTTAAATAAGCATAATTCTTTTATTTCATATTTAATTTCCTTTATTTTATATTTAATTGCACTTCTAATTATCGCATTTTTATTTATTGTTATTGTATTTAATTGCACTTTTAATTATCATATTTTTTAATTATCGCAAGTTTATTTTATCGCACTTTTATTATTCGCAATTTCATTATCGTTATTTACTTTACGCTTTAAATTAAGTCTTGTATTTATTTATTATTTTACATTTGGTTTTAACTGCGACTAAAGTTTTAAAATCGACAAACCGGTCATTAAACGGTAAAAACCCCCCTTTATAATAATAATATTACTTATATATATATATTTGTATTTTTATAAAAGTAAACAAATATAGCGTTAAGCTTTGTTTAAAAAGATTCCCTGTGGAACGAACCGGACTTACTAAAAACTACACTACTGTACGATTAGGTACACTGCCTATAAGTGTTGTAGCAAGGTTTAAGTATATCCATTCTCTAAATAAATAAATATCTTGTGTAAAATTGTATCGTATTTAATAGTATTTCCTGCTAAAATTTAATAGTATTTTATACCCCTTAGCTTTAACATCAGTACCATTAAGAAGTTTGTCTACGAATGATTCAAGTATAAATGCACAAGTAGTCAAGTAAGTGCTATCTATAGCAAATGCAAGTCCGAATGAAATGATTAACTATCCGGTTGTAGTCTAGATTCACTAATGCGTCCTAACGACTCTGTCAGACACACTAATGCATATTCTAGTTTCCTACAACCAACGCTCTGATACCATCTGTAATGACCCGGCCAAAACGTCATTGACGGTGTCGTTAACTTAGGTCCCGTTACGTGCTCAGAGTCCCTATATGAGACGCGTTTGACCAAAATTATGTCGCATTCGTTTGAAACGTACAAGATTTACAAAGTTTAGTTTACCAAACAGTTCGACAAGAAGATAAGTTTACAAAAGTAGTAAAGTAAAAAATGAAACAACTTGCGACATAATATAAGTTGAAAATCATGCTTTGCTATAAATAGCGTAAGTATGTATGCTTAAGTTAAATCCAAAAGTGCTATCGCTAGCGTATGCATGCATGCTTGACTCCAAGCAAGTGATCAAAGTGTGCGGAAGCATGTATCAAGTAGCCAAGTATGAACCTGAGAAACATATAGAAAACTGTCAACGAAAAATGTTGGTGAAATCATAGGTGTATTTGTAAACGTTGTTTTTGAACCACAAGATTTTGTATTTCCATAACGTTGATTATCCAAATCTTTTGCATTCCAAAAGTATGTTTGCGAGCCCCCAATTATCAAGACTTAACTTTCCTTCCATAGAACCCAATCACAATAGTGTTAGAACATACACTGTTTCTCGAAAATATATTTCATCCTCACAACGGTAGCGAACCGTCCGAATGAGGGTTTGTCAAACCCATATGGCCACACAATATAAGTTCTCGCTTACACCCTGCAAGTGTAACTAATGATAATCGAATTGAGGATTTTTGTTCTAACTCGCTGTAGAATGTTTGTTTCCGTACTTGTGTTCAAAGTATAAAAGTATGTAGTATAAAACTGTATATGTTTCTCATCCCATGATTTAAAAGTATAAAAGTTGTCGAAAAGATGGGACTATGATCTCACCTCGAGTGCACGAGTATAAAAGTACTTCACAAAGTAAACGTGTGCATGAAAGTTGTTTAGCCTTGACCTAAACAGGTAAGTTATATCAATTACCGGTTACGACACAAGGTCGGTCGAAATGTGTTCAATTAGTCCTATGGCTCGTTACGACTCGATTATATAGCATGTGAATCACGTTGTCAAGTTTCATGCAAGAATAAAGTATAAAATAAGATTAGAACGATTGCATAAGTGTTTTGTTAAGTTTGACTAAAAGTCAAACTTGGTCAAAGTCACAGTCAACGAGGTCGGGTGAAATGTCCCGTTCTTATTGATTAAAAACGTTCCATAATAATTGATTTCGTTGCGAGGTTTTGACCTCTATATGAGACGTTTTTCAAAGACTGCATTCATTTTAAAACAAACCATAACCTTTATTTCATCAATAAAGATTTAAAAAGCTTTACGTAGATTATCAAATAATGATAATCTAAAATATCCTGTTTACACACGACCATTACATTACATAATGGTTTACAATACAAATATGTTACAACAAAATAAGTTTCTTGAATGCAGTTTTTACACAATATCATACAAGCATGGACTCCAAATCTTGTCCTTATTTAAGTATGCGACAGCGGAAGCTCTTAATAATCACCTGAGAATAAACATGTGTCATAACCCGTCCTTAACCATAAGAACGTGTTAGATAACGTATGATTTCATTGCGAGGTATTGACCTCTATATGCGACATTTTTAAAAAGGAAAACTGCATATATTATACATTACAAACCAAACCATTATTTTTGTTACAAGCTTTAGACAATAAAAAGATGATTATCGTTTAACGATATGCAGTTTTATTTTTGACACAAATATGAGTACGCATGATCCTGCTTAGATTCAACATAATGCAGCGGAAGCTTTAATTATCACCTGAGAATAAACATGTTTAAAAACGTCAACATAAAGTTGGTGAGATATAGGTTTAGTGCGCAGCAATATATATATATAGACCACAAGATTTCGTATATAAACATTTCAATAAAAATATTCTAAGTGGTTGAGCACTTGGTAACCATACTTAACATTTTCACGTCGCATATTCCCTTTAATATGAAATCTTACTACACCGTACCAAGTGTAGTCACAAAACGAAGTACTGTGCAACCGTTGAATACTGGTCGTCCAGTCCGGTTGGGGTTGTCAGGCCCGATAGATCTATCAACAGGATTCGCGTTTACAATACCGCTGTAAATATTAGTTACCAAGCTATAGGGAAGTATGCCAGTGGTACAACTCAACGTAGAACATATTTTTCAGTTACTTGTGTCCATAACGTAAAACATAAAATACATGTATTCTCATCCCGAAATATTTAGAGTTTAAAAGTGGGACTATATACTCACTCTTGTCTTGATGATATATATATTTTGACTCGGTCTTCCGGTTGATATCACGAACCTATCCATATATAATATATCAATATGTTTTCATTTTAAAACAAACGTTATATATATATATACTTGTTATACTTTTAATATTTTGAATATTTCCTTAGTCCGTAGTTAGCATTCCGATGTTAGTAATTCAATTTTTAATGGTTCATTTTTAGATGTTTAATATACCCGCAATAAACAAAACCCCCAACGAAATAAATAAAACCCCATCGTATATGTATTGGTCGAGATTAATCTTGACTCATGGTACCGGTGTTGTCAAATGACGTGTTGCGTACATAAAGTACCGGTGTTGTCAAATGACGTGTTGCGTACAAACATGGGATCTTATGATTAATCTTCTCGTATTGTTTACGGGTGATCCTGAACCATATAAAATTGAATTATAAGTACATATATATAAAATATCATGTTATCTTAGAAATATGTGATTTATATCATTTTTTTCCAATTGATCCCGTAGTTGAAAATGTCTAGGATAGCCAATTTTGTTTCGGTCATAGTTTCTTCGTTACAAGTCCGTTTTCGTTGATTCAAATTGCCATCTTCTTGGATCGAGTTCTTCTTTAAGACTATGAACTGTAAATACCTTGGTTTGTATTCAAAATCATACGGCATAAGTGAAAGTTTAGTGAAACATATGAAGTTAAACATTTTGTTACAACAAAATCATTTAATGACCATTTTTCCAAAAATACTTATACTTTGAAAAACCAAGTTTTACCTTGTTAAATTAACATATAAATAAGTTATGTTACATGTCTTGAAGTATTTTAAAAGTTAAGTTAGAAGGATCTATTTAGTTTGCAAACAAGTTTGAAAACATTCAAACTATGTTCTTGTTGTTAAACTTTTGTACCACAAAATAAGATAGCTATATATATATGAATCGAATAAGGTTATGAACATAGATTCTACCTCAAGTTCCTTGGATAAGTTTGCTGTAAAAGAGGAGTAAGAAGCTAGAATCAAAAGGGTGATAGAAGTGGATGAAAGATTGGAAGTAAGTTGGTGTTCTTGGAGGGTTTTCTTGAAGTGTTTTTGTATGGTTTTCTTATGGTGTTTTAGTATGGTTTTTGAAGCTAGATCTTCTTGGAAACTTTGCTGAATTGATTAAGGGTTTTAAGGGTTGTGAAAGAGTGTGTGTTTAACTAAAAATGAGGTTAGAAAATGAACTAGAAATGGTGATACTTATAACCTAAAAAAAATGTGTATCATGTAATACATGATAAGATTTTTAGTTTGTAATTTTGTTAATTAGTCAAGTAATCATCCAAAAGTAATTACCTAGCTCTAAGGGCATGAATAATGGCTGGTTAGGTGGTGATTTTGATGTGTATTTACTATTAGTAAATACGTATAGGAGCTAGGTATGATACGAGTACAAATACTCTAGGTATACGTATAGAAATTTTGTGAAAAATGAAATGAGGATTCAAATATAGCTATCTTTTGTGAATACACTTATATGGTTTTATGTATTTAAGTTCTTTAAAAGTAATTAAATACATTACTTATACAATATATGTATAACATTATAAGTCTTAAGTATTTATGTCAAATAACGTTACGTATAGTTATTGTTTTGAAAACTTAAGTTAGTAGTTTCAAAATACACATATAACTTGTTGTTATTAATACAAAATGAGATATTAAAACATTTATTAATCATGTTAAATATGTATATATACATTTATATACACAAACGTATAATTATCATATATTGTATAGTTCGTGATATCATCGGTCAAACTAGACGGTCAAACGTTGTGTAAAACTCTTTTCGGAAATATAAGTCTCGACAATTTGGATTGCTTATCATGTTGGCAAGGTTTAATTTATGTAAATATTAATCTTATAAGTATAGTATGATCAAAAAAGTGCGGGTCGTTACATTACCTCCCCGTTAAATAAATTTCGTCCCGAAATTTTAAAATTGTACCTATTTTGCGTCATCGAGAAACAAATGCGGATACTTTCGTTTCATCTGATCCTCTCGTTCCCAAGTAAACTCGGGACCTCTTCTAGCATTCCAACGAACCTTAACAATCGGTATATTACTCTGTTTGAGCTGTTTAACTTCACGGTCCATGATTTCGATTGGTTCTTCGACGAATTGTAGTTTCTCGTCGACATGAATTTCTTCAAGAGGAATGGTGAGGTCTTCCTTTGCAAGACACTTCTTCAGGTTTGAGACGTGAAAGGTATTATGTACTCCAGCGAGTTGTTGCGGTAACTCGAGTCGATAAGCTACCGGTCCAATGCGTTCGATGATCTTGAACGGGCCTACGTACCTTGGGTTCAGTTTACCCCTTTTGCCGAAACGTATTACACCTTTCCAAGGTGACACCTTTAGCATAACCATGTCCCCGACCTGAAACTCTAATGGTTTCCTTCGGACATCGGCGTAGCTCTTTTGGCGACTACGGGCTGTTTTCAATCTCTCCTTGATTTGTACTATCTTCTCGGTCGTTTCATGTATGATCTCGGGACCAGTTAAATGTCGATCTCCTACTTCATTCCAACAGATAGGAGATCTACACTTCCTTCCGTACAATGCTTCGAATGGCGCAGCTCCAATGCTCGCATGATAACTATTATTATACGAGAATTCTGCTAACGGTAGGTATTTATCCCATCCGTTTCCAAAATCGATCACACATGCCCTGAGCATGTCTTCGAGAGTCTGAATCGTTCTTTCACTCTGTCCATCGGTTTGTGGATGATATGCGGTACTCATATCCAACCGAGTTCCTAGTGCCTCCTGTAGTGATTGCCAAAACTTTGAGGTAAATCTACTATCACGATCGGATATAATGGAAATAGGTATTCCATGCCTTGAAACAACTTCCTTTATATACAATCGTAATAGTTTCTCCATTCTATCTGTTTCCTTTATAGGCAAGAAATGTGCAGACTTGGTGAGACGATCAACAATCACCCAAATGGTGTCGTATCCCCAGGCAGTCTTTGATAACTTCGTGATGAAATCCATGGTAATACCGTCCCATTTCCATTCTGGGATTTCTGGTTGTTGAAGTAACCCTGACGGCTTTTGGTGTTCTGCTTTAACCTTGGAACAAGTTAAACACTCCCCAACATATGTTGCAACGTCTGTTTTTAAATTAGGCCACCAATAATGCGTCTTAAGATCTTGGTACATCTTTCCAACTCCAGGATGTATTTAATATCTTGTCTTATGTGCCTCGTTCAATATCAACTTCCTTAATCCACCCAACTTCGGTACCCAAATACGATTTGCAAAATATCGAATTCCATCTTCCCGCATAACGAGTTGCTTCTCATACTTCTTCATTATTTCATTTCCTTTCTTTTCTTTAGTAAGTGCTTCTCGTTGAACTTCTTTGATTTGTGAGTTGAGATTTAGGCGAATTTTTATATTCATTGCTCGAACTCGAATTGGTTCTCGTTCCTTTCTGCTTAAAGCATCGGCCACCACGTTCGCCTTTCCGGGATGATAACGAATTTCACAATCATAGTCGTTTATTAACTCGACCCACCTACGTTGCCTCATGTTCAATTGTTTCTGATCAAAAATATGTTGAAGGCTTTTATGATCAGTAAACACAGTGAATTTAACCCCATACAAGTAGTGTCTCCACATCTTCAATGCAAACACGACTGCTCCCAATTCTAGATCATGCGTCGTATAATTTCGCTCGTGAATCTTCAATTGTCGGGATGCAAATGCAATAACTTTCTTTCGTTGCATAAGAACACAACCAAAACCTTGTCGCGAAGCGTCACAATATATTTCAAAATCATCGTTCCCTTCAGGTAACGATAAAATAGGCGCCGTAGTTAACTTCTTCTTCAGTAATTGAAATGCGTTCTCCTGCTCCGAGGTCCATTCGTATTTCTTCCCTTTTTGCGTTAATGCTGTCAACGGCTTAGCTATTCGAGAAAAATCTTGAATAAACCTTCTATAATAACCGGCTAAACCCAAAAATTGGCGTATCTGCGTTGGTGTCTTAGGAGTCTCCCATTTTTCAATAGCTTCAGTTTTTGCTGGATCAACCTGAATTCCTTCGCTATTAACAACGTGACCAAGAAATTGCACTTCTTTCAACCAGAAAGCACACTTAGAAAATTTAGCATAAAGTTGTTCTTTTCTCAACAATTCCAGTATCAACCTTAAATGCTCTTCATGCTCTTGCTCACTCTTGGAATAGATAAGAATATCATCAATGAAAACGATAACAAACTTATCTAAATACGGACTACAAACTCGATTCATGAGGTCCATGAATACAGCTGGCGCATTCGTCAATCCAAACGGCATAACCAAAAATTCGTAATGACCATAACGTGTCCGAAAAGCAGTTTTCGGAATGTCCTCTTCTTTGACGCGTAGTTGATGATAGCCCGATCTTAAATCGATTTTTGAATAAACACATGATCCTTGCAATTGATCAAATAAGTCATCAATTCTCGGTAGTGGATACCGATTCTTGATAGTTAACTTATTTAATTCACGATAGTCTATACACATCCTAAAAGATCCATCTTTCTTCTTAACAAACAAAATTGGAGCTCCCCACGGTGAAGTACTTGGTCGTATGAATCCACGGTCCAGTAATTCTTTTAACTGACTTTGAAGTTCTTTTAACTCGGACGGTGCAAGTCTATATGGAGCACGGGCAACCGGTGCAGCTCCTGGTACAAGATCTATTTGAAATTCTACAGATCTAAATGGAGGTAATCCCGGCAATTCTTCCGGAAAAACTTCGGGAAAATCTCTTGCCACAGGCACGTCATTGATGCACTTCTCTTCCTTTTCGACTTTATTAACATGTGCTAAAATAGCGTAACATCCCTTTTCTAAACACTTTTTGGCTTTCAAACAGCTAATGAGTTTTAGCTTTGAATCACCCTTCTCTCCGTAAATCATCACCGGCATTTTATCCTTACCAGGAATACGAATTGCCTTCTTGGCACAAACAACTTCCGCTCCTATTTTGGACATCCAGTCCATGCCGACTATTACATCAAAACTTCCTAATTCTACGGGTATTAAGTCGATTTTAAACGTTTCTCCAGCTAGATTTATTTCACAATCACGACAAATTTTATCGGCTTTAATTAGCTTACCATTAGCTAACTCAATCAAGTACTTAGCATCTAGAGGTAATGATGAACAATTCAATTTAATGTAAAAATTTATACACACGTAACTTCTATCGGCGCCAGTATCAAATAAAATAGATGCTGATAAGTTATTAATGGTAAACGTACCCGTAACAAGTTCCGGGTCTTCTCGTGCCTCTCTAGCATTAATAACAAACGCTCTTCCACGTGCAGGTCCGCCATTCTGATTCGGGCACTGGCTCTTATAATGACCTTGTTTTCCACACCCAAAACAAGTAATGTTAGCCAAAGCAGTTCTATTTGCGTTGGTGGCAGGAGTCTTGTTGCCATTTGTAACGAGAGCCTTACAATCTTCCGCAAGATGACCTTGTCGATTACACTTGGTGCATAACACACTACAGTAACCAAAGTGATGTTTGTGGCAACGGTTGCATAAAGGATTTTGTCCTTTATAACCAAAGCTTAAACCACTACCCGCACCTTGCGTGTTTTCTTGTTTCTTAAAAGATTGTTGTTGGTTACCTCGATCATAATTTCCATTCCACTTTCTTTTGTTACCTGATACCTTCACATCAGTATTGGATACTTTCTTATCCATGATGACCTGATCCATTAGCTCGTTTGCCATGGTTATAGCTTCATGAATTGTCTTAGGTTTCGATGCTGTAACATTTGCCTTGACCTTTTTGGGCAAACCAGCTTTGTACATTTCAATCTTCCGTGCTTCGGTTGGAACCAATTCAGGACATAGTAAAACTAATTCCATGAATCGCTGATTGTAGTTGGTGATTTCAGTACCAACCACCTTCAAACTTCATAACTCATCTTCTAACTTAATAACCTCATTCCTTGGACAATACTCGGTGATTATCATTGCTTTGAATTCTTCCCATGGAGTATCATAAGCTACATCTCCTCCTACCGCCTTCACATAATTCTTCCACCATGTGAGTGCACTATCTTGTAAAGTGCACGATGCATACTTGGTCATGTCTTTTTCATCACAACCGCTGATTTTGAACACCGTCTCCATCTTTTCTATCCATCGGGTTAAACCGATCGGTCCTTCCGTTCCACTGAATGATGAGGGCTTGCAAGCTTGAAACGTCTTGTAGGAGCATCCTACACGAGGATTTGGATTAACTGCAGCAGCTCTTGCAGCCTCAACCCATAACATTCTGTCGTTCACTCGCTGGTTGATGAGTTCCTCGAGTTCTTGTTCCGTCATTCGATTCAATCGCGCCATTTCCTAATGAAAGAAAATAATTATTCACATGGATTATTATAGATGTAGTGTGTATTTATAGTACATTATAGCTGATTAATAATATGAACTAGGTATTATTATAAAAGCCTTTTCTTCTTATTAGCGTTTTATAATTATATCTTGGGTAGTACCTACCCGTTAATGTTCATACTTAATAGCTTAGTACAGAATCAATTACTACAATCTAAATAATACTTAACCATGGAAAATTATTGCATTTCATACTTCAATATTTTACATATGCTTATCTTACATCGAACATTAAGCAAACCACACTATTAATATTATACAAAACATTATTCGGTTCCATGGTTTGACACAGCAGCGCATCGTTTGATCTATTTTCTAGGACGTTTAGACACAAAGATTTGCTTAACGCTTATCTTAACTGTCTGCCTATATTTTGGCTGTGGGACTGAAGAACTGGATGCCGGGACAGAACGAATAGGAATAGCGGGGATAGGGGTGGTAGTGTTGAGTGGAATTGGTGCCACATCATTCTCATTAAACTCGGGATTTGGATTTTCTAATTCATTAGCCTTTCGTTTCTTTCCTAGTTCGAACTCGTCTTTTGTAATTTCCTGTATTTCTTCCTCGGGTTCACTTTCCTCCTCGGGTTCACTTTCCGGGTTCTCTATAGTTGGTTCATCCGGAATTTGTGAGTTTTCCCCAAGGATATCATTTTCGTCATCGGACAGGTTAATGACTGGAACGCCATCTGAAGATTCTGATTCGGAGTCGTTGATTGTGATAACAATTTTTGAGCTCGACATCTATCACACAACAACTAACCCATTAGTACTTATATAATATTTACATATAAATTTTAACCAACAGTGATAAGCAATGGTTTTTTTTTTTTAAATCAGACCCGGTCAAAGTCCAGACTTTACTAATGTATCCTAACGACTTATCAGTTAGACACACTAATGCAAACCTGGTTCGCTAAGACCAACGCTCTGATACCACATGTCATAACCCGTCCTTAACCATAAGAACGTGTTAGATAACGTATGATTTCATTGCGAGGTATTGACCTCTATATGCGACATTTTTAAAAAGGAAAACTGCATATATTATACATTACAAACCAAACCATTATTTTTGTTACAAGCTTTAGACAATAAAAAGATGATTATCGTTTAACGATAATCTTCGACTTACAAACTTTACAAATGATAATAACAACACGATTTCTAGCATATTTTACAACACACGTCCTCGGATATGCAGTTTTATTTTTGACACAAATATGAGTACGCATGATCCTGCTTAGATTCAACATAATGCAGCGGAAGCTTTAATTATCACCTGAGAATAAACATGTTTAAAAACGTCAACATAAAGTTGGTGAGATATAGGTTTAGTGCGCAGCAATATATATATATAGACCACAAGATTTCGTATATAAACATTTCAATAAAAATATTCTAAGTGGTTGAGCACTTGGTAACCATACTTAACATTTTCACGTCGCATATTCCCTTTAATATGAAATCTTACTACACCGTACCAAGTGTAGTCACAAAACGAAGTACTGTGCAACCGTTGAATACTGGTCGTCCAGTCCGGTTGGGGTTGTCAGGCCCGATAGATCTATCAACAGGATTCGCGTTTACAATACCGCTGTAAATATTAGTTACCAAGCTATAGGGAAGTATGCCAGTGGTACAACTCAACGTAGAACATATTTTTCAGTTACTTGTGTCCATAACGTAAAACATAAAATACATGTATTCTCATCCCGAAATATTTAGAGTTTAAAAGTGGGACTATATACTCACTCTTGTCTTGATGATATATATATTTTGACTCGGTCTTCCGGTTGATATCACGAACCTATCCATATATAATATATCAATATGTTTTCATTTTAAAACAAACGTTATATATATATATACTTGTTATACTTTTAATATTTTGAATATTTCCTTAGTCCGTAGTTAGCATTCCGATGTTAGTAATTCAATTTTTAATGGTTCATTTTTAGATGTTTAATATACCCGCAATAAACAAAACCCCCAACGAAATAAATAAAACCCCATCGTATATGTATTGGTCGAGATTAATCTTGACCCATGGTACCGGTGTTGTCAAATGACGTGTTGCGTACATAAAGTACCGGTGTTGTCAAATGACGTGTTGCGTACAAACATGGGATCTTATGATTAATCTTCTCGTATTGTTTACGGGTGATCCTGAACCATATAAAATTGAATTATAAGTACATATATATAAAATATCATGTTATCTTAGAAATATGTGATTTATATCATTTTTTTCCAATTGATCCCGTAGTTGAAAATGTCTAGGATAGCCAATTTTGTTTCGGTCATAGTTTCTTCGTTACAAGTCCGTTTTCGTTGATTCAAATTGCCATCTTCTTGGATCGAGTTCTTCTTTAAGACTATGAACTGTAAATACCTTGGTTTGTATTCAAAATCATACGGCATAAGTGAAAGTTTAGTGAAACATATGAAGTTAAACATTTTGTTACAACAAAATCATTTAATGACCATTTTTCCAAAAATACTTATACTTTGAAAAACCAAGTTTTACCTTGTTAAATTAACATATAAATAAGTTATGTTACATGTCTTGAAGTATTTTAAAAGTTAAGTTAGAAGGATCTATTTAGTTTGCAAACAAGTTTGAAAACATTCAAACTATGTTCTTGTTGTTAAACTTTTGTACCACAAAATAAGATAGCTATATATATATGAATCGAATAAGGTTATGAACATAGATTCTACCTCAAGTTCCTTGGATAAGTTTGCTGTAAAAGAGGAGTAAGAAGCTAGAATCAAAAGGGTGATAGAAGTGGATGAAAGATTGGAAGTAAGTTGGTGTTCTTGGAGGGTTTTCTTGAAGTGTTTTTGTATGGTTTTCTTATGGTATTTTAGTATGGTTTTTGAAGCTAGATCTTCTTGGAAACTTTGCTGAATTGATTAAGGGTTTTAAGGGTTGTGAAAGAGTGTGTGTTTAACTAAAAATGAGGTTAGAAAATGAACTAGAAATGGTGATACTTATAACCTAAAAAAAATGTGTATCATGTAATACATGATAAGATTTTTAGTTTGTAATTTTGTTAATTAGTCAAGTAATCATCCAAAAGTAATTACCTAGCTCTAAGGGCATGAATAATGGCTGGTTAGGTGGTGATTTTGATGTGTATTTACTATTAGTAAATACGTATAGGAGCTAGGTATGATACGAGTACAAATACTCTAGGTATACGTATAGAAATTTTGTGAAAAATGAAATGAGGATTCAAATATAGCTATCTTTTGTGAATACACTTATATGGTTTTATGTATTTAAGTTCTTTAAAAGTAATTAAATACATTACTTATACAATATATGTATAACATTATAAGTCTTAAGTATTTATGTCAAATAACGTTACGTATAGTTATTGTTTTGAAAACTTAAGTTAGTAGTTTCAAAATACACATATAACTTGTTGTTATTAATACAAAATGAGATATTAAAACATTTATTAATCATGTTAAATATGTATATATACATTTATATACACAAACGTATAATTATCATATATTGTATAGTTCGTGATATCATCGGTCAAACTAGACGGTCAAACGTTGTGTAAAACTCTTTTCGGAAATATAAGTCTCGACAATTTGGATTGCTTATCATGTTGGCAAGGTTTAATTTATGTAAATATTAATCTTATAAGTATAGTATGATCGAAAAAGTGCGGGTCGTTACAACATGCTTAAAACGTCAACAAAAATGTTGGTGAGTTATAGGTTTAACCTATATATATCAAATCATAATAATAGACCACAAGATTTCATATTTCAATACACATCCCATACATAGAGATAAAAATCATTCATATGGTGAACACCTGGTAACCGACATTAACAAGATGCATATATAAGAATATCCCCATCATTCCGGGACACCCTTCGGATATGATATAAATTTCGAAGTACTAAAGCATCCGGTACTTTGGATGGGGTTTGTTAGGCCCAATAGATCTATCTTTAGGATTCGCGTCAATTAGGGTGTCTGTTCCCTAATTCTTAGATTACCAGACTTAATAAAAAGGGGCATATTCGATTTCGATAATTCAACCATAGAATGTAGTTTCACGTACTTGTGTCTATTTTGTAAATCATTTATAAAACATGCATGTATTCTCATCCCAAAAATATTAGATTTTAAAAGTGGGACTTTAACTCACTTTCACAGATTTTTACTTCGTCGGGAAGTAAGACTTGGCCACTGGTTGATTCACGAACCTATAACAATATATACATATATATCAAAGTATGTTCAAAATATATTTACAACACTTTTAATATATTTTGATGTTTTAAGTTTATTAAGTCAGCTGTCCTTGTTAGTAACCTACAACTAGTTGTCCACAGTTAGATGTACAGAAATAAATCGATAAATATTATCTTGAATCAAACCACGACCCAGTGTATACGTATCTCAGTATTGATCACAACTCAAACAATATATATTTTGGAATCAACCTCAACCCTGTATAACTAACTCCAACATTCACATATAGAGTGTCTATGGTTGTTCCGAAATATATATAGATGTGTCGACATGATAGGTCGAAACATTGTATACGTGTCTATGGTATCTCAAGATTATATAATATATAATACAAGTTGATTAAGTTATGGTTGGAATAGATTTGTTACCAATTTTCACGTAGCTAAAATGAGAAAAATTATCCAATCTTGTTTTACCCATAACTTCTTCATTTTAAATCCGTTTTGAGTGAATCAAATTGCTATGGTTTCATATTGAACTCTATTTTATGAATCTAAATAGAAAAAGTATAGGTTTATAGTCGGAAAAATAATTTACAAGTCGTTTTTGTAAAGGTAGTCATTTCAGTCGAAAGAACGACGTCTAGATGACCATTTTAGAAAACATACTTCCACTTTGAGTTTAACCATAATTTTTGGATATAGTTTCATGTTCATAATAAAAATCATTTTCTCAGAATAACAACTTTTAAATCAAAGTTTATCATAGTTTTTAATTAAATAACCCAAAACAGCCCGCGGTGTTACTACGACGGCGTAAATCCGGATTTACGGTGTTTTTCGTGTTTCCAGGTTTTAAATCATTAAGTTAGCATATCATATAGATATAGAACATGTGTTTAGTTGATTTTAAAAGTCAAGTTAGATGGATTAACTTTTATTTGCGAACAAGTTTAGAATTAACTAAACTATGTTCTAGTGATTACAAGTTTAAACCTTCGAATAAGATAGCTTTATATGTATAAATTGAATGATGTTATGAACATCATTACTACCTCAAGTTCCTTGGATAAACCTACTGGAAATGAGAAAAATAGATCTAGCTTCAAAGGATCCTTGGATGGCTTGAAAGTTCTTGAAGCAGAATCATGACACGAAAACAAGTTCAAGTAAGATCATCACTTGAAATAAGATTGTTATAGTTATAGAAATTGAACCAAAGTTTGAATATGATTATTACCTTGTATTAGAATGATAACCTACTGTAAGAAACAAATATTTCTTGAGGTTGGATGATCACCTTACAAGATTGGAAGTGAGCTAGCAAACTTGAAAGTATTCTTGATTTTATGCAACTAGAACTTGTAGAATTTATGAAGAACACTTAGAACTTGAAGATAGAACTTGAGAGAGATCAATTAGATGAAGAAAATTGAATAATGAAAGTGTTTGTAGGTGTTTTTGGTCGTTGGTGTATGGATTAGATATAAAGGATATGTAATTTTGTTTTCATGTAAATAAGTCATGAATGATTACCCATATTTTTGTAATTTTATGAGATATTTCATGCTAGTTGCCAAATGATGGTTCCCACATATGTTAGGTGACTCACATGGGCTGCTAAGAGCTGATCATTGGAGTGTATATACCAA
This sequence comes from Rutidosis leptorrhynchoides, assembly GCF_046630445.1. NCBI lineage: Eukaryota > Viridiplantae > Streptophyta > Magnoliopsida > Asterales > Asteraceae > Rutidosis > Rutidosis leptorrhynchoides. The sequence continues at coordinate 20,032,400 of NC_092343.1, read as the reverse complement.
TAGTACATACATCTAAAAGCTGTGTATTGTACGAGTACGAATACGGGTGCATACGAGTAGAATTGTTGATGAAACTGAACGAGGATATAATTGTAAGCATTTTTGTTAAGTAGAAGTATTTTGATAAGTGTATTGAAGTCTTTAAAAAGTGTATAAATACATATTAAAACACTACATGTATATACATTTTAACTGAGTCGTTAAGTCATCGTTAGTCGTTACATGTAAGTGTTGTTTTGAAACCTTTAGGTTAACGATCTTGTTAAATGTTGTTAACCCAATGTTTATAATATCAAATGAGATTTTAAATTATTATATTATCATGATATTATTATGTATGAATATCTCTTAATATGATATATATACATTAAATGTCTTTACAACGATAATCGTTACATATATGTCTCGTTTAAAAATCATTAAGTTAGTAGTCTTGTTTTTACATATGTAGTTCATTGTTAATATACTTAATGATATGTTTACTTATCATAGTATCATGTTAACTATATATATATCCCTATATATGTCATCATATAGTTTTTACAAGTTTTAACGTTCGTGGAAAAGTTCGGGTCACTACAGTACCTACCCGTTAAATAAATTTCGTCCCGAAATTTTAAGCTGTTGAAGGTGTTGACGAATCTTCTAGAAATAGATGCGGGTATTTCTTCTTCATCTGATCTTCACGCTCCCAGGTGAACTCGGGTCCTCTACGAGCATTCCATCGAACCTTAACAATTGGTATCTTGTTTTGCTTAAGTCTTTTAACCTCACGATCCATTATTTCGACGGGTTCTTCGATGAATTGGAGTTTTTCGTTGATTTGGATTTCATCTAACAGAATAGTGAGATCTTCTTTAGCAAAACATTTCTTCAAATTTGAGACGTGGAAAGTGTTATGTACAGCCGCGAGTTGTTGAGGTAACTCAAGTCGGTAAGCTACTGGTCCGACACGATCAATAATCTTGAATGGTCCAATATACCTTGGATTTAATTTCCCTCGTTTACCAAATCGAACAACGCCTTTCCAAGGTGCAACTTTAATCATGACCATCTCTCCAATTTCAAATTCTATATCTTTTCTTTTAATGTCAGCGTAGCTCTTTTATCGACTTTGGGCAGTTTTCAACCGTTGTTGAATTTGGATGATCTTCTCGGTAGTTTCTTGTATAATCTCCGGACCCGTAATCTGTCTATCCCCCACTTCACTCCAACAAATTGGAGACCTGCACTTTCTACCATAAAGTGCTTCAAACGGCGCCATCTCAATGCTTGAATGGTAGCTGTTGTTGTAGGAAAATTCTGCTAATGGTAGATGTCGATCCCAACTGTTTCCGAAATCAATAACACATGCTCGTAGCATGTCTTCAAGCGTTTGTATTGTCCTTTCGCTCTGCCCATCAGTTTGTGGATGATAGGCAGTACTCATGTCTAGACGAGTTCCTAATGCTTGCTGTAATGTCTGCCAGAATCTTGAAATAAATCTGCCATCCCTATCAGAGATAATAGAGATTGGTATTCCATGTTTGGAGATGACTTCCTTCAAATACAGTCGTGCTAACTTCTCCATCTTGTCATCTTCTCTTATTGGCAGGAAATGTGCTGATTTGGTGAGACGATCAACTATTACCCAAATAGTATCAAAACCACTTGCAGTCCTTGGCAATTTAGTGATGAAATCCATGGTAATGTTTTCCCATTTCCATTCCGGGATTTCGGGTTGTTGAAGTAGACCTGATAGTTTCTGATGCTCAGCTTTGACCTTAGAACACGTCAAACATTCTCCTACGTATTTAGCAACATCGGCTTTCATACCCGGCCACCAAAAATATTTCCTGAGATCCTTGTACATCTTCCCCGTTCCAGGATGTATTGAGTATCTGGTTTTATGAGCTTCTCTAAGTACCATTTCTCTCATATCTCCAAATTTTGGTACCCAAATCCTTTCAGCCCTATACCGGGTTCCGTCTTCCCGAATATTAAGATGCTTCTCCGATCCTTTGGGTATTTCATCATTTAAATTTCCCTTTTTTAAAACTCCTTGTTGCGCCTCCTTTATTTGAGTAGTAAGGTTATTATGAATCATTATATTCATAGATTTTACTCGAATGGGTTCTCTGTCCTTCCTGCTCAAGGCATCGGCTACCACATTTGCCTTCCCCGGGTGGTAACGAATCTCAAAGTCGTAATCATTCAATAATTCAATCCACCTACGCTGCCTCATATTCAGTTGTTTCTGATTAAATATGTGTTGAAGACTTTTGTGGTCGGTATATATAATACTTTTGACCCCATATAAGTAGTGCCTTCAAGTCTTTAATGCAAAAACAACCGCGCCTAATTCCAAATCATGCGTCGTATAATTTTGTTCGTGAATCTTCAATTGTCTAGACGCATAAGCAATCACCTTCGTTCGTTGCATTAATACACAACCGAGACCTTGCTTTGATGCGTCACAATAAATCACAAAATCATCATTCCCTTCAGGCAATGACAATATAGGTGCCGTAGTTAGCTTTTTCTTCAATAACTGAAACGCTTTCTCTTGTTCATCATTCCATTCAAATTTCTTCCCTTTATGCGTTAATGCAGTCAAGGGTTTTGCTATTCTGGAAAAGTCTTGGATGAACCTTCTGTAGTAACCAGCTAGTCCTAAAAACTGGCGTATGTGTTTCGGAGTTTTCGGGGTTTCCCACTTTTTAACAGTTTCTATCTTTACCGGATCCACCTTAATACCTTCTTTGTTCACTATGTGACCGAGGAATTGAACTTCTTCCAACCAAAATGCACACTTTGAAAACTTAGCGTACAATTCTTCCTTCCTCAATACTTCTAACACCTTTCTCAAATGTTCACCGTGTTCTTGGTCATTCTTTGAGTAAATAAGTATGTCATCAATGAAAACAATGACAAACTTGTCAAGGTATGGTCCACAAACTCGGTTCATAAGGTCCATGAACACAGCTGGTGCATTAGTTAAACCAAACGGCATGACCATAAACTCGTAATGACCGTAACGTGTTCTGAAAGCAGTCTTTGGAATATCATCTTCTTTCACCCGCATTTGATGATACCCGGAACGTAAGTCAATCTTTGAATAAATAGACGAGCCTTGTAGTTGATCAAATAAGTCGTCGATTCTCGGTAGTGGGTAGCGGTTCTTGATGGTAAGTTTGTTCAACTCTCGGTAGTCGATACACAACCTGAATGTACCATCTTTCTTCTTGACAAACAAAACAGGAGCTCCCCACGGTGATGTGCTTGGTCGAATGAAACCACGCTCTAAAAGTTCTTGTAATTGGCTTTGCAGTTCTTTCATCTCGCTGGGTGCGAGTCTGTAAGGAGCACGAGCTATTGGTGCAGCTCCTGGTACAAGATCTATTTGAAATTCAACGGATCGATGTGGGGGTAATCCCGGTAATTCTTTCGGAAATACATCGGGAAATTCTTTTGCAATGGGAACATCATTGATGCTCTTTTCTTCAGTTTGTACTTTCTCAACGTGTGCTAGAACAGCATAGCAACCTTTTCTTATTAGTTTTTGTGCCTTCAAATTACTAATAAGATGTAGCTTCGTGTTGCCCTTTTCTCCGTACACCATTAAGGGTTTTCCTTTTTCTCGTATAATGCGAATTGCATTTTTGTAACAAACGATCTCTGCTTTCACTTCTTTCAACCAGTCCATACCGATTATCACATCAAAACTCCCTAACTCTACTGGTATCAAATCAATCTTAAATGTTTCGCTAACCAGTTTAATTTCTCGATTCCGACATATATTATCTGCTGAAATTAATTTACCATTTGCTAATTCGAGTAAAAATTTACTATCCAAAGGTGTCAATGGACAACTTAATTTAGCACAAAAATCACTACTCATCTAGCTTCTATCCGCACCCGAATCAAATAAAACGTAAGCAGATTTATTGTCAATAAGAAACGTACCCGTAACAAGCTCCGGGTCTTCCTGTGCCTCTGCCGCATTAATATTGAAAACTCTTCCGCGGCCTTGTCCATTCGTGTTCTCCTGGTTCGGGCAATTTCTAATAATGTGGCCCGATTTTCCACATTTATAACAAACTACATTGGCATAACTTGCTCCGACACTACTTGCTCCGCCATTACTCGTTCCGACACCATTTGTTCCTTTCGTTCTATTAACCCCTGGTCCGTAGACCTCACACTTCGCCGCGCTATGACCATTTCTTTTACACTTGTTGCAAAATTTGGTGCAGAACCCTGAGTGATACTTTTCACACCTTTGGCATAGCTGCTTCTGATTGTTGTTGTTGTTGCGGTTATTATTATTGTTGGGATGATTGTTGTAGTTGCTGTTGTTGTTGTTGTTGTTGTTGTTATTGTTGTTGTTGGGCCATTTGTTGTAGTTGCGATTGATGTTGCGATTGTTGGGATAATTGTTGCGATTATTGTTGTAATTGCTGTTGTTGTTGTATTGGTGATTCTTATCACCGTTTTCCTCCCACTTTCTTTTGACTTGCTTCACATTGGCCTCTTCAGCAGTCTGTTCTTTAATTCTTTCTTCAATCTGGTTCACTAGTTTGTGAGCCATTCTACATGCCTGTTGTATGGAGGCGGGCTCGTGTGAACTTATATCTTCTTGGATTCTTTCCGGTAATCCTTTCACAAACGCGTCAATCTTCTCTTCCTCATCTTCGAATGCTCCCGGACACAATAGGCACAATTCTGTGAATCGTCTTTCGTACGAGGTAATATCAAATCCTTGGGTTCGTAACCCTCTAAGTTCTGTCTTGAGCTTATTGACCTCGGTTCTGGGACGGTACTTCTCGTTCATCAAGTGCTTGAATGCTGACCACGGTAGTGCGTACGCATCGTCTTGTCCCACTTGCTCTAGATAGGTATTCCACCATGTTAACGCAGAACCTGTGAAGGTATGCGTAGCGTACTTCACTTTGTCCTCTTCATTACACTTACTTATGGCAAACACCGATTCGACCTTCTCGGTCCACCGTTTCAATCCGATCGGTCCTTTGGTTCCATCAAATTCCAAAGGTTTGCAGGCAGTGAATTCTTTGTAGGTGCATCCTACACGATTTCCTGTACTGCTAGATCCAAGGTTATTGTTGGTATGTAGTGCAGCCTGTACTGCGGCTATGTTTGAAGCTAGAAAAGTACGGAATTCCTCTTCATTCATATTCACGGTGTGTCGAGTAGTCGGTGCCATTTCCTTCAAAATAGTCAAATGGAACAAGTTAATCATACAGAATATTAAGAGAAGTTAATAGTATTTCGTAGCATAATATGAACTCATTTATAAAAGCTTTTTCTTCATATTAGCATTTTATAAGTTTAAATTCGGGTAGTACCTACCCGTTAAGTTCATACTTAGTAGCTAATATACAATTCAACTACTACAATTCTATATGAAAAACTGATTATAATAATATTTCGCGTTCAAACTTTTACACAATATTTTACAAACTTACAATACCGCTTATTTTACATATAGCATGAAATATAGCACACAATAAATTTGATACAAGATGGTTGTGAAGATAATTCTAGCTAGTACACAAGTCGTTCAGCAAAGGCAATAAAGACACGTAATTCATACGTCCAGAAACAAGTCATGCATTCTGGTTTTACTAGGATTACTTCCCATCCTTGGTCTTGTGGAACATAACCGTTATGGCCGTTGATAAGACAGCGTGTTGTAATGTCGTCAAAGGGACGAGGGTTACGTAATGTCCAACAGTCCCGTAACAATCTAAAAACCTCATTTCTTACCCCAATTACCGACTCCGTCACTTGTGGGAACGTTTTGTTTAATAGTTGTAGCCCGATGTTCTTGTTCTCACTTTGGTGAGCAGCGAACATTACTAACCCGTAAGCATAACATGCTTCTTTATGTTGCATGTTAGCCGCTTTTTCTAAATCACGAAGTCCTATATTCGGATATACTGAGTCAAAATAATTTCTTAACCCGTTGCGTAAAATAGCATTTGGGTTCCCCGCAATATATGCGTCAAAGTAAACACATCGTAACTTATGGATTTCCCAATGTGATATCCCCCATCTTTCGAACGAAAGCCTTTTATAAACCAAGGCATTCTTGGAACGTTCTTCGAATGTCTTACAAACTGATCTCGCCTTAAATAGTTGTGCCGAAGAATTCTGACCGACTCTAGACAAGATTTCATCAATCATGTCTCCGGGTAGGTCTCTTAAAATATTGGGTTGTCTATCCATTTTGTGTTTTTATACTGTAAAATAGACAAGAGTTAGATTCATAAAAAAAAATACGTATTAATACAAGCAATTTTTACATATATCATAAAGCATAAGCACACTATATTACATATATTACACCACACGAATACAACTATCTTATTCCGACTCGCTTGTTTCTTCTTCTTCGGTTTTGGTTCGTTTTGCCAAGTTTCTAGGGATATATGATGTTCCCCTAATACGAGCCATCGTTTTCCACATTGGTTTAGAAAAACCTGGTGGTTTAGAGGTTCCCGGGTCATTGTTACAACTTAAGGACTTCAGGGGTTGACGATACATATAAAGTTCATCGGGGTTGGAATTAGATTTCTCTATTTTTATGCCCTTTCCCTTATTATTTTCTTTTGCCTTTTTAAATTCAGTTGGGGTAATTTCTATAACATTATCGGAATTCTCGTCGGAATCCGATTCATCGGAGAATTGGTAATCCTCCCAATATTTTGCTTCCTTGGCGGAAACACCATTGACCATAATTAACCTTGGTCGGTTGGTTGAGAATTTTCTTTTACTTAACCGTTTTATTATTTCCCCCACCGGTTCTATTTCTTCATCTGGTTCCGATTCTTCTTCCGGTTCCGATTCTTCTTCCGGTTCCGATTCTTCTTCCGGTTCCTCTTCGGGAACTTGTGAATCAGTCCACGAATCATTCCAATTTACATTTGACTCTTCATTATTATTAGGTGAGTCAATGGGACTTGTTCTAGAGGTAGACATCTATCACATAATATCAAACGCGTTAAGAGATTAATATATCACATAATATTCACATGTAAAAAATATATAGTTTCCAACAAAATTTGTTAAGCAATCATTTTTCAAGTAAACACGGTCGAAGTCCAGACTCACTAATGCATCCTAACAAACTCGATAAAACACACTAATGCAAAATTATGGTTCTCTAAGACCAACGCTTTGATACCAACTGAAATGTCCCGTTCTTATTGTTTAAAAACGTTCCATAATAATTGATTTCGTTGCGAGGTTTTGACCTCTATATGAGACGTTTTTCAAAGACTGCATTCATTTTAAAACAAACCATAACCTTTATTTCATCAATAAAGGTTTAAAAAGCTTTACGTAGATTATCAAATAATGATAATCTAAAATATCCTGTTTACACACGACCATTACATAATGGTTTACAATACAAATATGTTACAACAAAATAAGTTTCTTGAATGCAGTTTTTACACAATATCATACAAGCATGGACTCCAAATCTCGTCCTTATTTAAGTATGCGACAGCGGAAGCTCTTAATAATCACCTTAGAATAAACATGCTTAAAACGTCAACAAAAATGTTGGTGAGTTATAGGTTTAACCTATATATATCAAATCATAATAATAGACCACAAGATTTCATATTTCAATACACATCCCATACATAGAGATAAAAATCATTCATATGGTGAACACCTGGTAACCGACATTAACAAGATGCATATATAAGAATATCCCCATCATTCCGGGACACCCTTCGGATATGATATAAATTTCGAAGTACTAAAGCATCCGGTACTTTGGATGGGGTTTGTTAGGCCCAATAGATCTATCTTTAGGATTCGCATCAATTAGGGTGTCTGTTCCCTAATTCTTAGATTACCAGACTTAATAAAAAGGGGCATATTCGATTTCGATAATTCAACCATAGAATGTAGTTTCACGTACTTGTGTCTATTTTGTAAATCATTTATAAAACCTGCATGTATTCTCATCCCAAAAATATTTGATTTTAAAAGTGGGACTATAACTCACTTTCACAGATTTTTACTTCGTCGGGAAGTAAGACTTGGCCACTGGTTGATTCACGAACCTATAACAATATATACATATATATCAAAGTACGTTCAAAATATATTTACAACACTTTTAATATATTTTGATGTTTTAAGTTTATTAAGTCAGCTGTCCTTGTTAGTAACCTACAACTAGTTGTCCACAGTTAGATGTACAGAAATAAATCGATAAATATTATCTTGAATCAATCCACGACCCAGTGTATACGTATCTCAGTATTGATCACAACTCAAACAATATATATTTTGGAATCAACCTCAACCCTGTATAACTAACTCCAACATTCACATATAGAGTGTCTATGGTTGTTCCGAAATATATATAGATGTGTCGACATGATAGGTCGAAACATTGTATACGTGTCTATGGTATCTCAAGATTACATAATATATAATACAAGTTGATTAAGTTGCGGTTGGAATAGATTTGTTACCAATTTTCACGTAGCTAAAATGAGAAAAATTATCCAATCTTGTTTTACCCATAACTTCTTCATTTTAAATCCGTTTTGAGTGAATCAAATTGCTATGGTTTCATATTGAACTCTATTTTATGAATCTCAATAGAAAACGTATAGATTTATAGTCAGAAAAATAAGTTACCAGTCATTTTTGTAAAGGTAGTCATTTCAGTCGAAAGAACGACGTCTAGATGACCATTTTAGAAAACATACTTCCACTTTGAGTTTAACCATAATTTTTGGATATAGTTTCATGTTCATAATAAAAATCATTTTCTCAGAATAACAACTTTTAAATCAAAGTTTATCATAGTTTTTAATTAAATAACCCAAAACAGCCCGGGGTGTTACTACGACGGCGTAAATCCGGTTTTACGGTGTTTTTCGTGTTTCCAGGTTTTAAATCATTAAGTTAGCATATCATATAGATATAGAATATGTGTTTAGTTGATTTTAAAAGTCAAGTTAGAAGGATTAACTTTTATTTGCGAACAAGTTTAGAATTAACTAAACTATGTTCTAGTGATTACAAGTTTAAACCTTCGAATAAGATAGCTTTATATGTATAAATTGAATGATGTTATGAACATCATTACTACCTCAAGTTCCTTGGATAAACCTACTGGAAATGAGAAAAATAGATCTAGCTTCAAAGGATCCTTGGATGGCTTGAAAGTTCTTGAAGCAGAATCATGACACGAAAACAAGTTCAAGTAAGATCATCACTTGAAATAAGATTGTTATAGTTATAGAAATTGAACCAAAGTTTGAATATGATTATTACCTTGTATTAGAATGATAACCTACTGTAAGAAATAAAGATTTCTTGAGGTTGGATGATCACCTTACAAGATTGGAAGCGAGCTAGCAAACTTGAAAGTATTCTTGATTTTATGCAACTAGAACTTGTAGAATTTATGAAGAACACTTAGAACTTGAAGATAGAACTTGAGAGAGATCAATTAGATGAAGAAAATTGAAGAATGAAAGTGTTTGTAGGTGTTTTTGGTCATTGGTGTATGGATTAGATATAAAGGATATGTAATTTTGTTTTCATGTAAATAAGTCATGAATGATTACTCATATTTTTGTAATTTTATGAGATATTTCATGCTAGTTGCCAAATGATGGTTCCCACATGTGTTAGGTGACTCACATGGGCTGCTAAGAGCTGATCATTGGAGTGTATATACCAATAGTACATACATCTAAAAGCTGTGTATTGTACGAGTACGAATACGGGTGCATACGAGTAGAATTGTTGATGAAACTGAACGAGGATGTAATTGTAAGCATTTTTGTTAAGTAGAAGTATTTTGATAAGTGTATTGAAGTCTTTAAAAAGTGTATAAATACATATTAAAACACTACATGTATATACATTTTAACTGAGTCGTTAAGTCATCGTTAGTCGTTACATGTAAGTGTTGTTTTGAAACCTTTAGGTTAACGATCTTGTTAAATGTTGTTAACCCAATGTTTATAATATCAAATGAGATTTTAAATTATTATATTATCATGATATTATCATGTATGAATATCTCTTAATATGATATATATACATTAAATGTCTTTACAACGATAATCGTTACATATATGTCTCGTTTAAAAATCATTAAGTTAGTAGTCTTGTTTTTACATATGTAGTTCATTGTTAATATACTTAATGATATGTTTACTTATCATAGTATCATGGTAACTATATATATATATCCCTATATATGTCATCATATAGTTTTTACAAGTTTTAACGTTCGTGAATCACCGGTCAACTTGGGTGGTCAATTGTCTATATGAAACATATTTCAATTAATCAAGTCTTAACAAGTTTGATTGCTTAACATGTTGGAAACATTTAATCATGTAAATATCAATCTCAATTAATATATATAAACATGGAAAAGTTCGGGTCACTACATCGGGTCGGGTATCCGACAATTTTCCCATGATGAGAAATCATATATGAGCATGTTATCCAAATTTCATGTTAATTGAAGTTGCGGTTAAGCGGGAAAAAAGTTTGTGAAAATTAAAACAACAAAGAAAATTAGCCTGGGGATATGCGCGGCGCACATTATAGCGTGGAACCAGGTCAGGTACCATTCCATGGGTTAAGCATCTGCACCTTTACATGTGTACGGCGTGCTCAAGGTTGCGCGGCGCGCTTTACTACATAAAAGATGCTGTTTGCCGAATTTGTTAAGTCTCGAACCAAAAATCACCAACTCACAAATAACGAACCGCAAACACTCAAAACATGTATCTTATATCGTTGAAAAGGTATTTTAACGAGGAATACCACTAAACACATATCACCAAACAATTACATCATTTAAAATGACCAAATCCTCATCGAATGATCGTTAAAAGTTCATCATTGAAGTTTCAAGTTCGTAAAACGCATTTTATGATTTGGGAACTTACTACACACATATAATATGCCGTTTCATATGTAATTATGTATACAATACAACTAAACACTTACAAATAACATTGTAAAGCATTTAATGCATCGAATGTTCATTTTAAGATCTATCAAACCCTAACCAAGAATCATAAAATCAATAATCAAGTTAATGTAAGGTTTTCATGTCATCTCACATACCAAAACGAAGCTAATGATGCTAGTAACACTTTTAACACATAAGGTTTATCATCTAACAACATTTAATCAACCAAAATCAAGTATTAAACTAACCCATTTCAAGTGTTCATGCTAGTTACACCAAATAAGAAGATCGAGCATACAAATTACATACACGACATCACAATGAGCCATAGACACTAATTAACACCATTTCAAGTCAAAAAGCACTAAGAATATGAAATCTAGAGTTTTTAGAAAGTTACCCAAATGAGATGAAATTAGTATCAAGTTGTAGAGGATGAAGAGAGGATCACGAATATGTAGTCGGATTTGTTGTGAGCTTCATAGATGTGAAATAGATGATGAATTTGTGAAGTGGGTGTTTGAAAGTAAAAATGGAAGTATGAAGAAGAGATAATAGAGAGTGAGAGATGGAAGGTGGGTGGTGGTGACTAGTTGGCCACTAGTCTCCACTTTGGTCCCTTGGCAACAATAGTCCCCCGAGATTAAAAGAGGGTGCGTGAATTAACCAAACGGATTATTTTAAATACGCGAGAGTAAACGGGAGATGTTGCAATCCAATAACGGAAATGTTAAGAACGTTAGTTAACGGAAGGTACAAATATAGATGACGAAAGATTATTTAAAAAAAAGACGGGCGTTAAAATGAATTAACGAAAAAATGCGAGATGTTACACTTGGAAGCAGTGTCGGAACTTGAACTAGAATAGAAATGAGGCGAGTGTAAAAACTTAATAGAATTTTCATTTTTAGCGGATGTAAACACCAATAAAAACTTTATTTTTAACGTATATATATATATATATATATATATATATATATATATATATATATATATATATATATATATATATATATATATATATATATATATATATATATATATATATATATATATATATATATATTTTAAATCCATATAGAGTGGATGCCCCTACATGTCTTCACAAACATCGGCCACTGTGTGGAAGACCTGAGGTGGTCATCAATCCCAAAATCACCGAACGATGAAGTGAGTTGGACCCAATTATCAAAACCTTATTTCATTTATTATATTGATATCTATAAAACATAGATAGATAGATGGATACGTGTATATATTTATACTAGTGAAATGACCCGTGAAACCACAACTTTGTTTAAACAGAACAATTTAATAATATGTTTCAGGTATTAAGTGAACGTAAATGTTAAAGTCATTTACTTTAATGACCCGTGGAACCACAGATTCCGACTAAAAAACTTGTCGTTATTTTTACAAACATATTGATATATTTAACTTGGTCAAAATAAATGAACAACATTTATTCTTTCACTGCTTTCTTCCAATTTTCATCAGAATTATTATTTTTTTTGTCATAAAAATACAATATTTTATTGAGACATGTATTTCTCATACATATGTAATGTAATTAATCTCGTAAAGAGAACCCATATTTAAATAATAATAATATTATAATAATAACGTTTGTTCTAAAATTGTGTTTTTATATTTTTAATAATACTTATTAGTGATAATAAATGCCTCTTTAATTTTCTTTTTTTAAAACTAAAATACAATTATTATATGAAGGCAGTACAATATGCTTCAAAGTTTATACATGTGTTTATGGGGTATTTTGCAAAAGATTATACAATTTATTTTAAAGTTTGTCATATGGTCATGTGGTGTTTTATTATAAGGTTGTACATAGGGATGACAAAGGTCACCTGATTCAGTGGATATCCATCCGATCCACCCGCTTCGTGATGGATATGGATGAAACTAAATGGATATGGATACGAATATGGATGAACTTAAATGGATATGCATATGGACATGGATGAAAATTTTCATCCATGGATATATCCATTATCACCCGAAATACATATATAAATACATATATATATATAGAGATATACTTACATTTTTACAATATCAAATGCATTTATCGTTACATTTACATTTTGTTTGTAAGCTTATAACAAAATAACTATGATATATATTCAGTAAAACACGTATATGTAACAAAATATACATACAAATTCCATATTTAATTTTTTATTATATGTTTAATAGTAAATTTAACAAATTATGTTCTATCTTCGACAAAGATTACACATTTTTGTGGATAGATTTTAGTTATGTCATGTTATATATATTTTTACTATATTACGTTTATGTTTACATAGCATATTAGGAAATATTATTAATTTTTTTTTAATATTCAATGGATATCTATTAACCCGCTACATTCAATGGATATGGATATGGATGGATGAACTGAAAATAATGGATATGGATATGGATGAAAAAAACTAAATGAATATGGATATGGATATGGATATGACATCGCCCGATCCATATATGATCTATTGTCATCAGTCATTACTAGTTGTAAATAATGTTTCAAATATTGTATATATGGTCATGGGGGTATTTTACCATAAGATTGTACATAATGTTTAAAATATTGTACATATGGTAATGGGGGTATTTTCTTTATATATCATGTTTATATTTTTATTAAGAATAATTAATTATATTAATGACATCATTATGAGGGGTTTAAATTTTTTTTATTTAATTTTGATTTTTTTTTAAAACTTGAATAATCTTTATTTATGACATCATCATTTTAGAAATTTATATGATACTATAGATAGATATACCGTATTAAAGTTATATTATATTATATATTATTAATTATTATTATTAATTATTTTATTATTATTATTATTATTATTATTATTATTATTATTATTATTATTATTATTATTAGTTTATAACTCGCATTTAAACTTGACTTATTATGGTAAATATGTTGAAGTAAGTATTATATAACGCCTTTATTAAATATGATTATTAAGTGTGTAAACTATAAGTTGTTATTAAATATCTATAGGGATAGGGATGAGTGGATGACACTTCATGCGTCAGGTAGGAATCCCTTAAATTTGTGATGCGTTCATCATGATTTTTTCCTTATTCGTCAGAGCCCTTGTAACGGGCTAATATTTTTGACCATATTTGTAACGACCCGGATTATTCCGATTGTTTTATACTTATGAGATTAATATTTACATAAAATAAACCTTACCAACATGATAAGCAATCCAAACTGTTGAGACTTATGTTTTTGAAAAGAGTTTCACACAACGTTTGACCGTCCAATTTGACCGATGATATCACGAACTATATAACACACGATAATTATACGATTATGTATATGTACATATCTATACATATTTAACATGATTTAAGGATGGTTTAACATTTCATTGTGAACTAACAACAATGAGTTATAAGTATACTTTGAGACCACTAACTTAAGTTTTCAAAACGATAACTATATGTAACGTTCTTTGACATATATACTTACAATCTATAATGTGTTGGTGATCTATGTCACCAATATGATTTAAGTGTAATGGGATTAATTTGTAACCAAAATAATCTTGATAAATATCGAACAAGTTTGGGGAAGTGTGGAGTGCACACTTGTTTGAACTTATCTTGATTATGACGGGGGTTCGGGGGCAGCGCCCCCGATAAGCGGGGTCCAAGGGGTGGCAACCTCTGGCGGGGTCCAAGGGGCAGAGCCCCTGGCTGGGGTCGAGCTGCCAGGTCAGCTTGGAAATTTTTTTTTTGGGCTAACATTGCTTTATTAAAAATGTCTTAAAATTTTATTTTGGCCCGGTTTGACCCAAAAATAAAAGCCCATGATTGTACGCAACACGTCATTTGACAACACGGTACTTTATGTACGCAACACGTCACTTGACAACATGGTACCATGGGTCGAGATTAATTCTGATCAATACGAATACGATGGGGTCTTTATTTATTTTATTTAAGCAACTAATTGTGGACCACTAACATCGGACTGCTAACTACGGACTAAGAAAATATTAAAAGTATTAAAAGTATATACATATATATGTAACGATTACTTGAAAAGAAAATATGTTGATATATTATATATATGGTTAGGTTTGTGATATCAATCGGAGACCAATTCGTGTTTATTACCTTCAAAGCAAAAGTGAGTATATAGTCCCACTTTTAAACTCTAAATATTTCGGGATGAGAATACATGCATTTTATGATTTACGTTATGGACACAAGTGATTAAAAATATATATTCTACGTTGAGTTGTACCACTGGCATACTTCTCTGTAACTTGGTAACTACTATTTACATGAGGTATTGTAAACGCGAATCCTGTTGATAGATCTATCGGGCCTGACAACCCCAACCGGACTGGACGACCAGTATTCAACGGTTGAACAGTACTTCGTTTCGGTGACTACACTTGGTACGGTGTAGTAAGATTTCATAATAAAGGGAATATGCGACGTTGATTAAATGTTAAGTATGGTTATCAAGTGCTCAACAACTTAGAATATTTTTATTAAAACGTTTATATATGAAATCTTGTGGTCTATATTTATAACGCTGCCGGCATTAAACCTATATCTCACCAACTTTATGTTGACGTTTTAAGCATGTTTATTCTCAGGTGATAACTAAAAGCTTCCGCTGCAACATGTTGAATTTAAGCAAGATCTTGAGTATGCATATTTGTGTCAAAAATAAAACTGCATATCGGAGGATTTGTAATGTAAAATATGTTGTAAGTCGTATTGTTATTATCACATGTAAAGTTTGTAAGTCTAAGATTATCGCTAAACGATAATCATTATTAAGTTGTTTAAACCTTGTATTTGTAATAAAAGCTATGGTTTGTATTGTAAAAACGAATGCAGTTTTTATGTCGCATATAGAGGTCAATACCTCGCGATGAAATCATATGTTATTGTATTCGTCCTTATGGTTAAGGTCGGGTTATGACAATAGTCATGATCCGCGAATACCCATGACCCGCGAGCAAACTCACACGTTTTAAGTATAATAAAGTGTAGTTAAATATAAGTATATAGGTGACAGGTATACTCACGTGTTGTTTAGCGAGTATGATATATCCATGACCCGAATCCCCGTTAATAGGTAGAAAAATAGATGAAATTTGATTAATTTTTTTTTTTATATGTGTGTACGAAATGAGATGAGATTTAGTACGTTATTTGAGGATAACTCTCAAATATTCAAAGTATTACCAACTTATAAGGATCGACTATATAAGAAGAGAAGAGATTATTATTATTATTATTATATTATTATTATTATTTTTATTATTATTATTATTATTATTATTATTATTATTATTATTATTATTATTATTATTATTATTACTACTATTATTATTATTATTATTATTACTATTATTATTATTATTATTATTATTATTATGCTTAACACTTAATTCGGGGTATTTATTTATTTTAATCTATAGTTTCTATTAAAATCCTATAATGATGATGTCATTATTAAGCTAATTCCTTTATTAAAAAAATCAAAAAGAAAAAGAAAAAAATTTAAGTCCTTAAGTTGATGTCATTAATCTAATTAATGACTATTTATATTAAACTACTTATTTATTTATTTCATATTTTTCGGGGAAAAAATTCACTCTAATTAATTATTATTATATTATTATTCAAATTCACAAATGAGTTCTCTTTACGAGATTAATTACGTTATATATATATATATATATATATATATATATATATATATATATATATATATATATATATATATATATATATATATATATATGCGAAATACATGTCTCAATAAAATGTTCTGTGTAGGCTTTTATAACAAGGAAAATAGTAATTTTGATGAAAATTGAAAGATGATGGTGAGAGAATATATGTAGTTCATTTATTCCGACTAAGTTAATTACATCAATGTGTCTGTAAAACCAACGAGAAGTTTCTTAGTCGGAATCTGACGGGTCATTAAACTAAATGACTTTAGCGTTAAATTAACTTAATACCTAAAATATATCATTAAACTGTTTCGTTTAAACAAATCTATGGATTCACGGGTCATTTCAGGTCATTTCACTAAGTAAACAATATAACACTCTAGATAATCACTCGTATATACTTCATAGGAAGAAATTGTAATGCGAATCTATTTCCAAAAGAAATGACCGAATTTAAGGAATTTGTAGCATAAATTCATAGTTATCTAAAGGTTAGATTTTTCATAATTATTTTCCAAAAATAAAAAATAGAGATTTCCCGTCAATTGCTGAAAACATTGTTATAAATATTGATAGACGATAGAATGATAGATAGGTTACGTACATCTTAAAAGAAAAAAAGAAAGAGAGAGAGAGATATAAAAAAAACAACGATGGCAAATTACATACCTTTAGTTCTACAAATTAAAATCCTTTGTCGTCTTCCTGTTGAATCATTGATTCGATTTCGATCAAGTCTCGAAAGAATGGAAATCTTTGATTGATAGCTCTGCATTCAGTTCCGATTACATTGTCCACCAAGCTCAACGACGTCGTCTTCTTTTAAATGTGCACGAAGGCGACGTGGATGATGATCATGAAAGAGGAGAGTATTGTTTGCTAGTTGATGATGATGATTCTTTCACCCAACACAAGATTTCGTTAACGCATCCTCTGTCTGTTAATCGACTTAAAATTTTGAAGCAATATTCAAAGTTTGTAGGTTGTTCTCATGGCTTGCTTTGTTTTACTGGTTATTATCTAGGTGAAGATGATGATTCTTTAAATTGTTATGTTATTTGGAATCCTTCCATACGAAAATCTGTAGTAATTGATGTGCCATATAATACTGGAACTGTTTATGTTGGTTTTGGATTTTATCCCAACTCTCTTGACCCTAAGATTGTTAGAATACTTAATTACTTATGCATACAGCTCCACGTGATTATCAATGGAAAGTTTGGCTTAAACTTTGGCGAGTTGAGGTATTTACATTAAGTACAGGGGTTTGGTGAAGTCCGTTAACAAAATTTGTTCCTAGTAGATGGTTCAATATCAAATTGTGGAGTCGAATTCCATTAGTTTTAAACGGGTTTATTTTCTGGTGTGCCGAAGTAGGAAATAGTTTTGAAAATAATAGCACTTATACGATTGTATCGTTTGATTTGGCTAGTGAAGAATTTACAAAAATAGACGTTCCAGATGAGTTAGCCTGCGATAACTTCTACATGTTTAAATTAAGAGATTCTCTAGGTGTGGTTCAAAGAAAAATAATGGAATCAAAAGAAGTTCACAAGGTGTGGTTAATGGACCATGTTTCAAAATCGTTTATCGAGCTCGAGGACTTCACTGTTACCTTACCAGAGAAGTGGAAGGTAGTGGGATTCAGGGATAATGAGCAACTTATAATTGTGAAGATCGATGAACAGAGATCGGAGCTTGTAGCTTATGAACCTTACTCGAAACAGTTCAACAATCTTGGGTTTTATGTTGATTGTTCCTATGTTAACTCCTCGTACACAGAATCACTACTTCTGCTTAATCAACCGGACACACTAAATGACTATGAAGGTGATGCATACGTAACAGGTTCTGAATTAAAGATTTGAAATTTATCTATTGAGTTTTGGAGCATGAAGCAAGGAATATATGAATTGAAGATGATGAAAGTCCAAATTATATGTTTACATTTAATTATGTTAATTTTTATAACCTTAAAGCTCGCTTTTTAAGATTGTTTATTTATCAAATGTATGATCGAACATTTAGAGGGGGGATAGTTACATCACTAATTGAATCAAAATCTAATTGTATTGAACTCAACTTTTTATGATATGAAATGCTATTGAATTCGTATTCTAGTGTTTGGTTTTCAATTGAGAAGTTAAGGTTTAAACGCATATGCATTTTATTAGCCGTAGTGGTGGTAGTAGCTAGATCACACATTGTGACACTCAACAGGTGTGGTACATTGGTTGCGGCACTGTTACAGTGGTTAAGGGAAAGATATAGGAAATATGTACCGCGGGTGCACTGCAAAGGGGTTTTGGTCCTACGCCTTTCAGATTATTTTCATCTTGGATGCTTCAAGAAAGTTTTGGTGAGTTGGTTGCATCTACTTGGCGTTATGATGAAGTCACTGCACTACTAGAAAATTGTTTATTCCGGACGACTTTTGTAGTCCGGGAAAAGCTACTACACGACAAAAAAGCTGCTTTTGTGTCCCACTTTTTTCTAAAATGTTGACCGACTTTTCCGGACGACTGGATGCAGTGGCGGAAGCAGGATTCTTCTTCACCGGGGGCGAAATTTTTTTTTTAAACCGTAGCAACTTTTTTGGACAAAATACGGAGTTTTTGGGACAAAAATTGGAGGTTTTTAGGCAAAATTTTGAGGTTTTTGGATAAAATTTGAAGGTTTGTGGGCAAAATTTGAAGGTTTTGAGGCAAAATATGTAGGTTTTGGGGCAAATGGCTTTTGGGTTTGGGGCAAAATGAAAAAAATCCAAATTTTTAAACTAAAATTTCGTAATCGACTGGGGGCGGGCGCCCCCTGCCCCCCTCTAAATTCGCCCCTGACTGGATGTCGTCCGGAAAGAAATACATAATTTTTTTTTTAATTTTCCTGAAAAAAATTGGCTCCACAAAGGGTGAAAATTTCGCGCGTTTTTTTCCGGACGACATCTGGGATGACTTTTGGATCTGTTGATTTTGCTTATATATACACACATTTATTAAACTCATCAACACATATCTAAAACATTTTTCATCCACTTAAACACCATTATATATTTCTCAACACAAAATGTTGACCCTTCCGTCGATGATTGTCTCATTGGAAGTTTATTACAGAAGTAATTTCCGTAATGAAATGAAACTTTACGATTATACCCGTAGTTCGAAATACCTTTCTGGGACAAATTTTTCCGGACGATATTCTGGGGACGATTTGTCGTCCGGAAATACCTTTCGGGATGATTTTCCGTACGGAAAAGACTGGAAAAATCGTCCGGGAAACCCTGTTTTGTAGTAGTGCTGATGCTGATTTTATATCCAAGCTATGCTTTTTAAAAGCAAAAATAAAAGTGTGGGTGGCGGATCAAAGGGCTGTTGAAAAAACAAGATGTAATGATCTTAAATTTCGTTTGTAAGTGATCGATACATTGATGGATAACAATTGTGCCTCTCTTGAGGAGTTAGCCGAGAGGACAACGTTATCAAAGAGTTAAATGAAATTGATAAAATGGAAGCGATGGATACTTGTCAAAACACGAGAATTTAATGGGACGTGGAGAGTGATGAAAAGTCAAAAAAATTTCACACCATTTTAAAAAATAAAAGGAAGTTCAATCGATTAATGGGATCTTGGTTAACGGAGTGTGGATTACTAGTCCGTTTCAAATCAAGTATGAATTTTGAAAGTTTTATAAGAATAAATTCCAAGAAAGTAACGAGGAATGGGATATTCTAGTGTTGATCGCAAGAAGGAAACTCAATGAAGAAGATAGACTACTTATTGAAGAAATGGCCTATAATGATGAGATTAAAGCGTCGATTTGGTTTTGTGGTAGTGATAAGGCCCCGGGTCCGGATTGTTTTACGCTTCAATTTCTTAACGCTTATTGGGACCTTTTAAAGGATGACGTTTGTGCAGGTATTCGTAAGGTGTTCGAAAATCGGTCAATGCCTAATGGATCTGGGTCGGCGTTTATTACCTTGATTCCTAAGGTAGAAAATCCCATTGGAATTAAAGATTTTAGGCTTATTCCGTTAATTGGGATGCAATTTAAAATAAATGCTAAATTATTAGCGAAACGTTTGACTAAGGTGATTGATAAGATCATAAGTCCAGCACAGTCTGCGTTTATTGCCAGTAGACAGATTCTGGATGGCCAAATGATGTTGAGTGAAATCATGTCGTGGTATAAGAAACGAAAGAAGAAATTGTTGATTTTTATAGTGGATTTCGAAAAGACGTATGATTCCGTGAGTTGGAAAGTTGTTGATCATATGCTTGATGTTTTGGGTTTCGGATGCTTGTGGCGGGAATGGATTATGATGTGTTTGAAGTCCTCGAGATCGTCGGTCTTAGTTAATGGAAGCCCGATTAAAGAATTCTCTATTAGGAAGGGTTTGAGACAAGGAGACCCATTGAGTCCATTTTTATTCATTATTGTTATGAGGGTCTTCATATCTTGATTAAGAACGCGTTCGAAGCTAATCTCATTAGTGGCACTTCTATAGGTAATGGTGATGGTAATATTTGCCAATTTTTTATGCAGACGATGTGATAGTTACTATTAATGGGAATGTGTCGGATACGGAAAATATTTTGCGCGTTTTTCAAATATTATATGCATCTCAAACTTAATAATGTGAAATCTAATATTCATGGCGTGGGGGTATCCGATGACGAGGCTTTATTTATGGCTACAAGTGCAGGGTGCTTGCCGGGTAACATGCACTTTCACTACCTTGGTTTACCATTAGGTTTTAACATGAATTTGGTGAGTAATTGGGATCCCTTGATCGAGCGTTTTAAAAAAAAGGTTGTCGTCTTGGAAAGCTAATCTCCTTTTTATTGGAGGTAGATTGACTTTGGTGAAGTCGGTTTTGGGAAGTCTTGTTATTTATTATTTTTCCATCTCTAAATGTCTGGAAAGCGTTCTTAACAAATTGAAATCAATTAGGGTGAATTTTTTTTTGGGTGTGGTAATGGGTTAAATGGTCAAACGTGATGGTATCATTGGAAAAGGTGGGTTGAATGTGGGAAGCATCAAAGCTTTCAATATGGCACTTTTTCTAAGGTGGAGGTGGCGATTACACACTTCAACTGATGCATTGTGGAGATCTCTTATTGTTGCTATATGTGGATCAGAGGGTGGTATCTTTGATACTTCACCAAAGGGATCTACTGTTTGGTGTAATATTGTTAAAGTGATTTACCATGCACTCAAAAGGTGTTTTCTCCTCACATACTTTGAGGAGAAAAGTTGGTGATGGTATATTGATAAAATTTTGGAAGGATCATTGGATTTGTGAGGGGCCGTTGATGGGGAGATATAATCGGTTGGCTCATTTAGACTCTAACAAGGATTTTGTTTTGGGGGATCGTCTTGTTAATGGTTCATGGTCATCGGTGTGGAATCGTGATACGTTGGGAAGTCGAAATGAGGTTCTTTGTATAATGCACTGCTTGCGAAAATTCAAGGTGTCCAATTTAGCTCAAATGAAGATGATCGGTGCTGGTCGTTGTCGTCATATGGTGTGTTCACTATCCACGACCCTAGAGCGCATGTGGACGATATCATTTTGACTTCTTTGTCTCCGTGTACAAGTTGGTGTAAATGAGACGACCCGTCCTAATTCATAAGGACGAATACAATAACATATGATTACATTGCGAGGTATTTGACCTCTATATGATACATTTTACAAACATTGCATTCATTTTAAAAGACAAACTTTTATTTCATCGAAAGTTGATAGGCATGCATACCATTTCATAATATCCAACTATAAATGACCTATTCTGTCATTTGTTTAATCATAATCTTTAATGAATTCAACGACTTGAATGCAACGTCTTTCGAAATATGCCATGAATGACTCCAAGTAATATCTTTAAAATGAGCAAATGCACATCGGAAGATTTCTTTCAATCCTGAGAATAAACATGCTTTAAAGTGTCAACCAAAAGGTTGGTGAGTTCATTAGTTTATCGTAATCAATCATTTCCATAATTTTAATAGACCACAAGATTTTCAATTTCATTTCTCATAAATATTATGCATGCATATAGCCATCTGCATAAAAATCATTCATATGGATTGAACACCTGGTAACCGACATTAACCATAATGCATAGAATATCCCCACTGACATCGACGTCTGTATAATAATAATCTCGAAGTACTAAAGCCATCCATAGACATGAATGGGAGTTGTTAGGCCCAATAGATCTATCTTTAGGATTCGCGTCAATTAGGGGCCATTTCCCTAATTCTTAGGTTACCAGACTTGAAGGGCTATATTCGATTTCGATAATCCAACCATATAATGTAGTTTGGATTACTTGTGTCTATTTCGTCAAACATTTATAAAATATCTCATGTATTCTCAGTCCCAAAAATATATTGTAAAAGCATTTAAAAAGAGAGCAAATGAAACTCACTATACTGTATTTCGTAGTCATTACGCATATGATGACACTGAACAAGTGCAAGGTTGGCCTCAGATTCACGAACCTATATATATATATATATATATATATATATATATATATATATATATATATATATATATATATATATATATATATATATATATATATATATATATATATATATATATATATATATATATATATATATATATATATATATATATATATATATATTCATATGTTGGTCAATATCTGTCTAACAATTTAGGTCAGATCATAGTGTATCACAATCCTAATGTTCGAGTCTGATATGTAAAAGTCAACAAAAGTCAGTTTGTCCTAAAATGACTTTCAAAATCTATACATGATTATTATGTAACTTGAATATGGTCGTTTTATATATTTAATATATTTAACAGATTTTATTAGGGTAAATAATATAAATCATTTATTAATAAATAAAAATTTATGTTAAAAATTATATATATAAAAATATACCTTTATATATCTTAAGTACTAAAGTTCACTTAATGTCATAAAATATAGTGATATGTATTATTAATGTAATTATATTACATGTAGTAAAATATCTTTGTAACACATATTAATTTGATAAAATAATATTGATAATATTAATAATAAGTAAAAGTTGTATTATTTTGTAATAATAATGACTAATAATAATAACAATATTTATATTTACTAATGACGATATTAATTATGATAAAATGATAATTCTAATCATGATAATCTTAATAATATTGGTACTTTTTAATATTAACAGTAATAATAATAATATTTTATAAAAATAATAATTCTATTCAAAATGATAATTTTTAATAATAATACTAAAGTGATAATAATAATGATATTTTATAATAACAATGATATTTCTATTAAAAATGATAATTTTAGTAAAAATGATAGTTTTAATATTAATAATACTTTTAATAATAATAATGATAAAAATACTGAAAACGATATTTTTATCTAAATCAATATCTTACAATATTTTAATTTCATCATGATACTCATACTCATTATTTCCTAATCGATTTGTTTAATAGATTTTATTCCTCTTTTATATCACATTCATAATAATGATAATAATGGCAATCATAATAATTAGATGATACTAATATTAGTTTTAATGATAATGATACTAATAATAAATATTATAAGAATATTAATGATAATACTTAACAATAATTATAATAATAATAATAATAATAATATTGATAATATTAATGATATCCTTAATGATAATATCAATAGTAATAATAACAACAATAACGATTTTTAATGATAATACTTATATTAATAACGATAATAATAATAATAATAATAATAATAATAATAATAATAATAATAATAATAATAATAATAACGACGATAGTAATAATAATAATCATCATTTTAATAATAATACTAAAATTCAGTTGGCCATATCTTTTAATCCGTTCATCGGAATCACACGAGTTCTAAATGAAAAGTTATAGATTTTTCGTCAGCTTTCCAACGACATGCATATCATATACCTTATCCTAGTAGCATATGTATTAAATTCATGATTTATCATAAACTATTTAATGACGAAATTAAACATACAAGCATGCATAATCATATATACTCGAGAACTAGTCAGAGATACACTATTAATATATAAAAGTTAAGTTATGAGTGCTCACGTTTCAATATTGTGATTCAATATTGCAGGAAAGTACGTAGACGCAACGGAGATGATAAACACTAGATTTGAATCATGAGCATACCCCCGAAAAATACCCATAATCTCCATAGCTATAACCCATAATTTCCTTAGTCCTATCCCGCTCGAAAAACCCGTTTGAAAATACGCGAGCAAAACTTTGTCGTAGTATTTTATGTAATAATAATACTAATAATAATTCTAATACTAATAATTAATAATAATAATAATAATAATAATAATAATAATAATAATAATAATAATAATAATAATAATATTATTATTATTATTATTATTATTATTATTATTATAAATATATATATAGATATATATATAGATACAAGAGATTGAGAGATAGTAAACAAAATGAATCAGAAATCAGGAAACGTTCGATTTATAAGCAATGTAACCACCTACCCCCCTCCATGCGATCGCATGGAGTTTGAGGGTGATGCCCATGCGATCGCATGGCACCCTGGTACAGCTAAGATCGACTAAATTTCCTTGCCGACACTCATTTATTATTATTATTATATATAATATATTTAATTTATATAATTAATTATATATTATATTATATTATATTATATTTACGTGTATAGTTAACTTATGATTTTAGTTCCGATGACTCGTACGTTGTAACTCGACTTACGTCCCGTTTCCGGTTTCTCGAACGCATTTTCGTACGCTTAGAAAACTAGTATTTTATGTTTCGCGATGTGTACCTTTAACGATAATTAAACTTAATTCACTAATAACCATATCACTCAAAGTGTAACTTAATCATTTAAGTGTTTTGATCATTTGCTTCTAAAAATCGACGTCTCGCTACTTACCAAAATATATATAAAAATATTATTTTAAATCAAAGCGTTATATAACTATGTTAACATTATATTAAATCACTTTGTAAAATATATATATGTATATATATTTATACTCATATTCATTTAAAAATATAAATCCGTACGTATCGTATGTAACTGATATATTTATTTAATAATATAATATTTAGTTTTTCAAAACTAATTATATTTCAAAGTTCGTTTTAAATTTGTTTAAAAAATAATATAACACGTATCGTTTACACTTTAAAACTTAATTTGATATAATTCATTTATGCGCCAACGTTTATTTTTTTTAACACTTCACAAGTTTCAAAACACGTTTTTGTTTCTCGTTAAATTTATCTATATTTTATTGAATCACGGACCATTGTTATGGATGATTTGTCAAAAGGTTTCTAGAAAGATTCTAAAATTCAGGATAACGTTAAAACCTTTATTTTTATTACAATGACTCAGTAATGAAATGTCAAAAGTGGTTCTATATATAAAGTTATATTCGTTTTTAAAGAAGACGTGACCCTCTATTAGTTATATATAATTCTTAAAATTTATAATAAAAAGTAATGATAATAACTTTAATAATATATATCTTGACATATTGTAAAATGTGACAACCTTTCGAAATATATCGTAATACATTTTATATCTTTGAAACTATATATATATATATATATATATATATATATATATATATATATATATATATATATGTGTGTGTGTGTGTGTGTGTGTGTGTGTGTAAATTTTATAATATAAAGCTTTAATTAAGTTTTATATACATATTCAAATTACATTATAAAACGTTGTAGTAACAAGTTATTTTTAGACTGAAAACGTTCTCGTACATTTGAAGTTAAATCAAATAACTATTATAACGTTTATTTTTCTAAAACTAACTATATTTAGATCACATAATCTATTACTAGAACTTATGTTTATTTTAAATCCTCATAAGTTTGTATTAACTTATTTAATTACAATCAAGTGTTACTATATCTATTAATTGTATTCGAAACCGCTCAAATATAAGTTCAATATACTTTGTCTATATATATATATATACACGTCTCACATAACACGTTTTATTACGCAGATGTTTATCTAAAATAAATAAGTATAATGTTATACGTTTAATATTTTGTTAACATTTTCAAGTCACATTATCAACTTCATAACCTATTCTCATATCAACCAAACCGTTTAATGTTTTATTAATATTTCTCAATTTAATAATCACTCATATGTATATATTTATACATATCTATTTACGCATAATTGTTCGTGAATCGTCGAGAGCAGTCGAAGGGTAATTGATTACATGAACACAGTTCAAAGTTTTTGAGATTTCAACATTACAGACTTTGCTTATCGTGTTGGAAACATATAAAGATTAAAGTTTAAATTTGATCGGAATTTTCCGGGTTGTTACAGTAAAGCTATTCCGAGAAAGGTTAACATTTTTATTTGGCGTGCGAGAATTGATAGGTTACCTATAATGTTTAATTAATATATTTAGGCATGGTTTGAAATTCCTAACATTCAATGTCCGGTGTGTTCTCATCGTATTGAATCTCGTGTTCATTTTTTGTTTGCGTGTTTGGTTGCTCAGCAGGTTTGGGTCAAAGGACTTGGGTTGGATACAACATGCCGGTCTTTAATTCGTACTCGGATTGAATGTTATGGTTTGAGCATTGAAGCGGGTCCGAAGAAGTGAAGACAAAGATGTACGTAATTGTGGCATTTTGCGTATGGGTGCTTTGGAGACACATAAATGGGATTGTTTTAACAATCCTTCTTTGAACAAATCCGATATTTTTGATTCTATCTGTATTTTTTCTTATTATTGGATTAGATATAGAGGAAAATGTGATATTTTTTGAGTTTTTTGAAATGTTAATCCGTTGTAAGTAGTTGTTTGTGGTGGTGCTGGCCACTCTAGAGTCTTTCTAGAGGTTCGGTTGTGAATAAAATTTTGCGGTTCAAAAAAAATATACCAACACTCTAGATAGATAATATTATTTTAAAACTACTTCAAAATTGTGCTGCGAAAAATTAAGTATTTGTTTCCTAATTGAATAACGGATTTTAAGGAATTTGTAACTAAAATAATTAGAGATAATTAAAGGTTAGATTTTTCATATACTCCGTAGTTTTCAAAAGGGAAAAAAAAAAACAGAGATTTTCATGCATTCAAATTCCTCTAAACTTTGTGTATAAATAAATATTAATAGATAACTAGGTTACCCTACTTTTACGTAGCTCTGCAAAACAGAAAAGACGGCAAAACAAAAAAAGATGTCAAATTACATGATTTTGGAAATACAAATCAAAATCTTTTGTCATCTTCCTGTTAAATCGCTTATTCGATTTAGATCGGTCTCGAAAGAATGGAAGTCTTTGATTGATAGCTCTGAATTTAATTCCAATTACATTATCGGCCAGGCGCAGAGAAAACGTCTTCTTTTAAGGGTGTACACAGGTTATGTGGCTGATGATCTTGAAAGAGGAAGGTATTGTTGGATAGTTGATGATGATGATGATGATACTTTCCCCCAACACATGATCTCCTTGAGGTATTCTCAGTCCGCAAAACTAGTTTCTAAGTTTGTGGGTAGCTCGCACGGTTTGCTTTGTTTTAATAATGAATATCTAGGTGAAGATGATTATTTCAATCGTTACGTTATTTGGAATCCATCCATAAGAAAATCAGTAACAATTGATGTGTCTTATAATGGAGGTGGTTCTGTCGGTTTTGGAGTTTGTCCTAAGTCTCTTGACCCTAAGATTGTCAGAATAAATATAGCTATTCTTCCATATGATGATTATATTCCAGGTTATTGATTCAAGCCTAAACGTAAAGCTTGGAGAGTTGAGGTATTTACGTTAAGTGGAGGGGTGTGGAGAAGTCCGTTAACCAAACTTCCTAGTAAATGGTTTAATATCGGGTTTTACGTCCAAACCCCATTGGTTATTAAGGGGTTTATTTATTGGTGTGTCGTTATAGGTCCTTGCGATAATTTTATTGTATCGTTTGATTTGACAAGTGAAGAATTTAAAAAAATAAGTGTTCCAAACAAGTTATCCCACAATCCTTTCCAAATATTTAATTTAAGAGGGTCTATAGGAGTCGTTCAAAGAGAAATAAGTGGCTCAAATGAAGAATTTCACAAGGTGTGGTTGATGGACCATGTTTCAAAATCGTTTATCGAACTCTTCAATGTTACCTCCCCAGAGAGGTGGTGGAAAGTATTGGGATTTAGGAATAATGACCAACTTATAATAGTAAAAGAAAAAATTGATGAATATAGAAAGGAGCTTGTAGCTTATGAACCTGACTCGAAACAGTTCAACAATCTTGGGTTATATGTCGATTGTGACTCTTTTGACTCCTCCTACATAGAATCACTACTTCTGCTTAATCAATCAGACGCACTAAATGATGATGAAGCTAGGTGATGCACACATTGCAAGATTTGGAGATCAATCACAGTAATAGTTGAATTGAAGATCCAATTTATATTCAATTTATATTCTTACATTTACTTTTTTTTGTTACGTAATTTAGAAGGGATAAGTCACACATTGAATCAACTTTCTAATAGTATTGATCGAAGCCAACTTGTGCTGACATTATTGCGTTTGAATTCTTGTTCTGGTGTTTTGCTTTTTATAGTTATGAACATTAGTGGCAGTAGTAATGATTATGAAAGATCCATTGTATGAAATACTCTGTTATTTCTTTTATAGGCAGGGTAATAAAGATAGTAATACTAGAAGTAATTTTATTAAGGGGACGGTGTAGTAATGCATTTGAAGAATTAGGATGATGCTGCTTAAAGTAGGTGAATATGGTATTATTCTTTTTTATTGGTTCCCTTTCGGGCCGAAGTGATACAACTTGCTTTGTGAGCTTACTAATCTTGATGTGACACCACACTTGCATTGTGTCTTTATAATATTAATATCCTTGAATTCCTCTTTCCCTTGCATAGTAGGACACGGGTATGTTTCTATAATTGCATAATACTTTTTGGTTTCTCCAGTTATTAATCAAAAACATTCATACTAAAAAATACTCCTAATATGGTCTATTCAGTGTATGGTCACAATCCTAGTCTATGGGGCAAACAGTTATACGTTTTATATGCAGTATGCTAGTGGTCACAACAAAAGATGGGTAACTTTGACCCATTTACTTAATAATGGGTAGATTTGCTAATGCATGCAAGTATGCAACCTCCTGAGTATATTTTTAGTTACAACCTCATAAGTCAATGATTTTTTAAATTTGGAAGACAGAGTATTTTTGGGTCAGCTTGACTCGTTCTGGTTTGTACTTAGCTTTACCCATTTTGACACTTTATTCAACTCATCCATTCAGTCATCTTATCACCACCATCCATAATTTTAAAAAGTTTTTTTTTTTTTTTGGAGTATATGAACAAGTTGTATTGAAATTATTCAACTCGTCCATTCAGTCATCTTATCACCACCATCCATAATTTTAAAAAGTTTTTTTTGGGAGTATATGAACAAGTTGTATTGAACTACTTCTTATTCTTGAGCACGATTTGGGAATTGGAAGTAGGACCACACTTGTCAATTATATTCACTTTTATAAGAGAATTCGCAACTATGGTTAGTAAACTCCGCATATATAAGCCTATGAATTCTCTATTACTCTTGGTCATAGATGGATGTTTCCCTAAGCATATATAAATACATTTATTTCTTTTCCATTCCTATGTGGGACACTAACCGATTTGCTCCAACAAGAATTAATGGTTGCATATATACTACTAGTCATATAAAGAAGTCAATGTGGTAACTTAAGGTCATTGGGCCTCAACCCCAAAGGAGTGGTTGTGTGCTCAGGGGCGTTTTTTAGAAGGAACAAGCGGGGGCAACCGCCCCCAGTGGATTTGCAATTTTCAGTGTAAAAATTTTGGATTTTTCGACTTTGCTCCCAGTAGATTTTTTTTTGCCCCAAAACCTACATATTTTGTCCAAAAACCTTCAAATTTTGCCCAAAAATCTCCAAATTTTACCCTAAAACCTTCAAATTTTGTTCATAAACCTTCAAATTTTGTCCAAAAACCTCCATAATTTGCCTTAAAAACCTTCATTTTTTGCCCCAAAACCTCCATATTTTGCGCAAAAAAATTGCTATGGTTTTAAATTTATTTTGCCCCCGGTGAAAAAAATCCTGGTACCGCCACTGTGTGTGCTTGGGAATCTTCAAAGGATACCCGGATACAAACCCCACCTACCTCTTTTTGGGGCATTGCCTTTAAAAAAAATAAAAAAAAGGTCATTGGGCCTGCCACATAGGTGCCCAAGCTAGGAATGTATGCAACAAGGGTGACATGTTTGTCTACAACTTAGAAGCGAGTTTTTGGGGGTGACATTTTTGTCTACAACTTAGAAGCGAGTTTTTTTGGGGTGATGAAATTTGGGTTGATTTCTTCCACACCCCATAGTGGTTGGGGAGGTAACCCATCAGTCTGCTGTCTGCCATAGCCAGTGGCACATCTTGAACAATCTCGTTGACGGGGCGAATATGACATGTTTTACCTTCAAGATCTAATGATCTTAGCATAGAATATAAATTTACAGTGTGTAGAGCACATATGTATTTGTCAATCAATAACAATAGTTAATAACCTATAAAATATAAAGATTCCGTATAGGAGACTATTGATTTAAGGTAACCATAAAACTGAAAATTTGTAGTCCTTCGAATTATGTTTGTTTAGGTTTTTGAATCAACTAAATTGGAGTTGGTATGATGGAAATTTGACTAAAACGGTGACAAACTCGCAAATTCTGCAAGCCTTCACCATTTTAGCCATACAACCTCACAAGTCAATTTCTCAGATATTTACATATTAACTAATAGACAAAAGTTATGAATAGTAAACAGGGTCATTTTCAACTTTTCACCTTTTTTTTCTTTTAATTTTAACTAAATTTCATTTTACCAACAACGCCCCCACACTTTTTTGAAAAATACAAATCGACCCCCCAAACAGGGGGTAAAGTGTCAAATAACCGTTTTCATAAAAAATCTTAAATAAACTCTACCCAAATATTCAACGGGTCATATCTTCTCGCTCGCAACGAGTTAAATTTTTCCACCATCGTTAAACTCGAAATAATTTTAGGAACACAATGTCACTAGTTATACGCAAAATGAACGCTTTTTAAAAAACGCTAAATATTTGGGGTACTTTTCATACACGTTGATTTTACGTTAAATTTTTAAAAGTCGACAATTCTATAGCGAAACGCGGAGATGCACATATATTGTTAATTTAAAATAACATTTATATCTCTCACGGGTTATACCTTTTAGTTCGACTCGAGTTGCGCTTCAACGACATAATCATTAGCCACAAAATAATTTTACTAAACGCAATAAAATACATTGAAAACCGAACTCCCGGCGCGAAGCGAGGGTTCGATAACTAGTTTAGATTATTATTCTAATACTACGTAGTATTGTTTCTCTGAAACATTGAATTGTTTATTTTCTACTAACGAAGAAGTATATTTGGGTCAGGTTGACCCATTTCGTATCGTACTTAATTTTACTCATTTCAAAGCTTACTCAACTCGTCCATTCTGTCTATCTTATCAGTACCATCCATAATTTTGAAAAGCTTTATTTGGCATTTATAAACAACGAAAGTATTGAACTACTTTTATTCTTGGGTACAACAATGGTGCTTGACGAGATTATTAATCATGTACAATCCCTGCAACGAAGTTATGAGACTACGATTTTGGAAGACATTTTCAAGAAATTTATTTTTTTCTTCAAATACAAAACTTATCTTTTAATATTTTTTAGTGAAAGATTGTATAATTTATTGACATTTGAGGAAGCAAAAGTCTGGCAAAACCTGTCTCATACTGTTTCATATCATATTTCACAAATATGTTTAAGCTTTGTAACAATATTATTGATGAGAGTTGCAATTAAGTTTAGGGAAAATGCACCAAAATGCATTGAACTTTCATCAAAATCTTATTGTATGCATTCAACTTTCAAAAACCCTATTGTATGCATTCAACTTTGTATTTTTTCCTATTGTATGCATTTGACTTGTTATAAGAGGTAAACTTCAAGTCACCTAATACACAAAATTACATTATTAGTCCCTGATGTTTATTAAATAATTACATACTAGTTATTTATGTTTAATTTTGAGGCTATTGGTCCCTCAATTTAACCTTTCATCTTCTTCAACAATTTCATCCACATACATTCATATACACTATACAACAAAAAATAAAGAAGAAGTATACAATTAGAAGTGAAAGTTACTTATAATTTATTATGTTTTATCCATTCATTTTTACAGACAACTAAAACACATTCATCGAATGAATTAATACATTGAAACGATTTCGAGACCAAACTTCAGACCCGATCTGATTTTGTTTTGTTGAACGATATCACGATCAAAGTTGAAACCTAGTTCAGTTCTAATTTAAATACCTAGTTCAGATATGAATTTTTTTTTTGTTTTGTTGAAACGATTTCATGACCAAAATTGAAACGATTTTGTTGAACGAAGCCAAGTTCAGATATGAAGATTGGGGTTCATACAAGAAGCAGATCTGAAAATGATTTTGTTAAAAAAACCGAGTTCATCTTTTGCTGAGTTTCATACAAGAAACAACAAATCAGAGCAACGAAGAGAAGATTGAGAAGCAGAATCGGCATTATTTAATGTGGATCAATACATATCTTTCTAAGAAACCATTATTTTTTGAGTAATTCTTGGTTGTTGAGAAATTATGCGTTGATGGAAGAAGAGATGTAACAACCCAACCCGATATACAACTGATTTTGCAAAAAAAAAAAAAAAAAAAAAAAAAAATCGAAGTACAGCAGGGTGCGCGGCGTGCTACCTTTCATGTGCGCGGCGCGCACAAGGCCCCCCGGCAGTTCTGATCAGAATGTCCATTTCTCCAAAAAGGATCGCCCACTTCCCGACATTTTTAGACGAAACGCTTTTCACATCATGTTATAATATGTAAAACCATCACGATTCAATAATAAAATAAGTTTTACAAAACGGGGCCCACATCGGCCCTAACTACGAGTTTCATACAAAATATGAGTTTCGACCACATTAGTTTAAATTCCAAACGACACTATGAGCATGGTGTTTGGGGGTTAAACTACCCAAGTTTCGGTCAAACTCCAAAAGCTATCACATCCAAAAGCGTTCCCTAACAAACAAAGCGGGATCTCTACTCCAAACAAACGCCCTTACCCTTGTCCACACCTGAGCCTATAAAAAGGTAAACAACGAGAGGGTAAGCAAAGCTTAGTGAGTGCAATAATTATACATATGCATATATAATCTATCTGCTTGCATTCACTTACACAATACCGGATACAAGCTAGCAAATTGACAACTATGCAACCATTATGCATGAACCAATATCCGCAATTCATAATAAGCTAGCGACACCAATAGCATATAGTTCACAATTAAATATGCTAATACAAAAATTCGCACAACCATGGTTAACCAATCGTAAAAAGGAATGGTACTCGAATTTCCCATCGGTGTTCATAACAACCGTTAGTGTACAACACATATATCACTAACTCTTGGACAACACATATCCGTTCATAAAACCGTTAGTGTACAACACATATATCACTAACTTGGACAACACATATCCATTCATAAAGCAGTTAGTGTACAACGCATATATCACTAACTTGGACAACACATATCCATTCATAAAACCGTTAGTGTACAACGCATATATCACTAACTTGGACAACACATATCCATTCATACAAATAAACACATCATATACGTACATGTATACTTATCCCACTCACCTTAACGATTCTGTGACGGTTTTATACTTCCGCAAGCTTTAAAGCAAAGTACCTAATACAATAAGTACTCAATCAACACACAAACTAGTTGGATTAAATACCAACAATTCACTCATGTGCATTTAATGACTTAAATGCATTAAATGCCCCATTTTCACCAAAACCGCCTCTTTAAGGTCAAGACCATCATAAACCACTAAAAGCTAGTGATTAAGGTCCAACAACACTTACTAAAACATAATTAAGGTATTTCATACCCATCATTTCCAACTAGATCAATTATTAACACTTTGACCCTTTTAAACCAACACACCCATTTTGAGTCATCCTTAAACTCAAACAAAACCCATTTGCTAAATAACTAGGTTTGCTAGTAATTAACTAACCAATTAAGGCTCATAAACATCAATTAACACTTTGAAACCCTAGGTTAGTTATTATTGAGTCCTCATGACACCATCTTTCTCAAGAACACCCAAAATCACCAAATGTGGGTTTTATGTTCTTCTTTTACACAAACCCTAACCCAATACATAAATCAAAGTAAGGAAATCAAAGTTAGGACATACCACTACAACTAAAACGTAGCTAAAGAGGCGATGAACAACTTTATGACTCGAGCTAAGACTCAAAACTAGGTCCTTCTTCCTTTGCTTGAGCTTTCTCACACAAGAATCTCACTCTCTCTCTAAAATTCAAGTGGGTAGGAATAGGTTGCTGGAAATGGAGTGAATGATACCCCAAGATCTGACCTACTGGTCTTAAACTCGTCCACCAGTGAAATTACCAAAAAGCCCATCAAAATATCCGATTAAAATAAGCAGAACCTGGCTACAGTAAGTAGTGCGCCACGCGCACCCTAAAGTGTGCGCTGAGCGCACCAAGCCCAGATCAGACTCTGACCTCAGTTTAACTGCACAATAAATCCCACACTTTATGTACCCTATTTACACTGTAGTACAATAATTATTAGGGTCTTACAACTCTCCCCCACTTAAATCGGAGCGCGTCCTCACGATCCAAGCCGCATGACAAGAGGGAAGATAAACCAACACGAATTCTTCGGGCTCCCAAGTAAACTCGGAACCTTTACTCCGACGCCATTGAACTTTAAAAGTTCTCACTTCCTTATTTCTCAATCTTTTGACCTTCTCATCAAGTATGGAAATCGGCTCCTCAATATACTCTAACTTATTGTTTAGCTCAATCTCGTCCAATGGCACCCAAGATGAATCATCCGCAAGACACTTACGGAGATGGGAAACATGAAATGTATTATGGATCCCCGCAAGCTCTTCGGGTAATTCCAAACAATACACAACTTCACTAACACGAGCTAAAATTTTAAATGGTCCAATAAACCGAGTAGCTAACTTTCCCCGTTTTCGAAATCGAATAACACCTTTCCATGGCGAAACCTTAAGCATCACCATGTCACCTTCTTGGAACTCAATAAATCGTCTACGTTTATCGGCATACAACTTTTGTCTATCTTGAGCCTTTTTCAAATGATCCCGAATCATATCAATCTTGCTATTCGTCTCTAAAACCAAATCGGTACTCCCGATTTCACTTTGACCCACTTCACCCCAACAAATTGGAGTTCGACACCTTCGCCCATAAAGCATCTCATAAGGTGGCATCCCGATACTAGTATGGTAACTATTATTGTACGAGAATTCCACCAAATGTAAGTGTTCATCCCAACTACCACCAAAATCAATAATACACGCTCGTAACATATCCTCCAATGTTTTATTCGTACGTTCGGTTTGACCGTCCGTTTGAGGATGATATGCCGTGCTCAATTTTAATTAAGTACCCATATCTTCATGAAACTTTTTCCAAAACCGAGATGTGAAACGGGTATCTCGATCCGAAATAATAGATATAGGAACCCCATGTCTTGATATCACTTCCTTGATAAACAACTTAGCCAAGGTCTCTGACGATATCGCTTTCCGAATGGGAAGAAACAAAGCACTTTTCATCAATCGATCAACTATCACCCAAATCGAATCATATTGGGTTCTCGCCGTCTTTGGTAACTTTGTATTGAAATCCATGGTAATGTGCTCCCATTTCCATTTCGGAATTTCTAACGGTTGCAACTTACCATACGGCTTTTGGTGCTCGGCCTTAACTTGCAAACATGTAACACATTGTTCAACATATTTTACAACATCACGTTTCATGACCGGCCACCAATAATCCTTCTTCAAGTCGTGATACATTTTCGTCGCGCCCGGATGAATGGAATACTTCGGCTTATGTGCCTCATCAAGTAGCACTCGCCGAAAATCTCCCATTCTGCACTCGCCGAAAATCTCCCATTCTAGGCATCCACACTCGTCCTTGGAAAGACAACAAACCATGCGGGCCTAAAGTAATAAACTCCGTTTGGCCCACTATTCGTTCTTCGTGCTTATTGTTAACAAAAGCTTCAATTTGCATCTCGCCAAGCTTTACAAGAAAATCGTTAGTAACAATCATGCGTAACGATCCTACTCGTATCGCCGGATGTTGACTTTTCCGACTTAACGCATCTGCGACAATGTTCGCCTTATCCGAATGATAAAGTATCTCACAATCATAGTCCTTTACCACATCCATCCATCTACGTTGACGATAATTCAAATCTCGTTGACTAAAAAGATGTTTTAAGTTCTTATGATCCGAATAAATCGTGCACTTAACACCATACAAGTAATGGCGCCAAATTTTCAACGCATGCACCACTGCCGCCAACTCAAGATCATGAGTCGGATATCTCGTTTTGTGCTCCTTTAATTGTCGAGAGGCATAAGCG
Source organism: Rutidosis leptorrhynchoides (assembly GCF_046630445.1). Lineage (NCBI taxonomy): Eukaryota > Viridiplantae > Streptophyta > Magnoliopsida > Asterales > Asteraceae > Rutidosis > Rutidosis leptorrhynchoides. The sequence goes on along the minus strand of NC_092343.1, from coordinate 19,995,009 downwards.
ATGACTTTACCCCTTTGCATTAGAACACACCCGAGCCCATTTAAAGAAGCATCACAATAGACCGTCATGTCTTCTACCCCTTCCGGCAACACTAACACCGGAGCTTGACATAAATTTTCTTTTAGCAATTGAAAAGCAATTTCTTGCTCGTTCTCCCAATTAAATCTCGTGTTCTTTCTCGTCAACTTTGTCAATGGAGAAGCAATCTTGGAAAAGTCTTGGATAAACCGACGATAATAACTGGCCAATCCGAGAAAACTTCGGATTTTCGTAGGCAAAGTCGGTCGTCCCCAACTCTTCACCGTCTCAATCTTCCCCGAATCTACTTGTATACCATCCTTGTTCACAATATGACCAAGGAATTGAACCTCCCTTAGCCAAAATTCACATTTAGAGAATTTAGCATACAACTTCTCCTTTCGTAATGTCTTCAATACTTCACGTAAATGACGTTCATGTTCGTTCATACTTTTCGAGTAGACTAGTATGTCGTCAATGAACACAATTACCGACTTGTCCAACATAGGTTGACATACTCGGTTCATAAGATCCATGAATGCCGCCGGTGCATTCGTAAGACCAAAAGGCATCACCACAAATTCAAAATGCCCATAACGCGTTCGAAAAGCCGTCTTCTCAATATCTTCCTCACGGACCCGCATTTGGTGATAGCCGGACCGTAGGTCGATTTTCGAGAAATACGTTGCAGCTTGGAGTTGGTCAAATAAATCGTCAATCCGAGGCAATGGATAACGATTCTTGATCGTCACTTTGTTCAACTCCCTATAGTCGATGCACATCCGCATACTACCATCCTTCTTCTTTACGAATAAAACCGGAGCGCCCCATAGCGAAGCACTCGGTCGAATGAAACCCTTTTCAAGCAACTCTTGGGTTTGATTTAACAATTCTTGAATTTCTGTTGGTGCTAAACGATAAGGAGTTTTAGCAATGAGGGTAGCCCCCGGAACCAACTCAATGCGAAATTCAACTTGTCTTTCCGCCGGGACACCAGGTAACTCATCCGAAAAAACGTCTTCAAATTCATTAACCACCGGAATTTCACGAATGGATGGTGGCTCATCACGAGTATCAACAACATGGGCAAGAAAAACCATGCCACCACTAACAAGGAAACGATGTGCCCGTGCAAAAGTGCATATCGGCACAAGTCTTCTTCGTTTATCACCGTGAATAATTAACTCTCCCCCACTTGGGGTCTTTACCCGAATAAGCTTATCATGGCATGCAATATCGGCTCTATAACGATCGAGCCAATCCATACCCACGACAATATCAAAATCACCTAAAATCATCGGAATGAGGTCAATTTGGAAACTTTCAGCACCAAACACAACATTACAATTTTTACACACATCAACCACTAGCGCCGTCTTGTCATCCGCTATTTCAACTTCTACCGGATGACTTAACTTAGCTAGCGGTTTATTTAACTTAGGCACAAATCTTGGTGACATAAACGACAAGTTAGCACCACTATCAAAAAGTATCCTTGCCGGATTAGAATTAACCATGAAAGTACCTGAGATAACTTCGTTCGATTGCTTGGCTTCGTCATTGGTCATCAAATAATTTCGACCCCTAGCCGTACCCGCCGCCTTCTCTAGCCGCTTAACATTATCATTGCGCAACTCGGGACACTCGGGCCTCTTGTGCCCTTCTTTACCACAATTGTAACAAGTGAATTTGGTTGTAGAAGGTGGGTTGGTGCAATCACGAGAGATGTGACCTTTTTCCCACAAGTATAGCAAGTGACCACATGACCACCGGAACCACCCTTCTTCACGCTATTAATACTTTCGGAGCCCTTCTTGTTCTTTTTGTTGGAAAAGTTCGATTGACTTGAATTCTCGAACTTCCTCTTACCAAAAGTAAAACCACCATTTCTTAACACGAGCGCCTCAAAACCTTTGGCCATATTGAACAACTCATCGAAGCTCTTCACCACATTCACGCTAATCTTCTCTTGATAACTGTCATTCAAGGTTCGATAGAAGTCTTCCTTCAACATTTTTTCATTCCCGACATACTCCGGGCAAAATTGGGTTTTGGACAAGAAAACAGATTTGAGAGTGTTCAAATCCATCGACCCTTACCTCAAGGAACGTAACTCGTCCTTAAGCCTTGTAAGATCGGCCGAAGTTCGGTACTCGTCGAAAAACTCCGCCTTGAATTCGTCCCAAGTGAATTCCATACATTGCTCTTCACCATAAAGTTGGATTTTCGCATCCCACCACAACTTAGCATCACCTCTTAACATGCTACAACCATACCTTGTCTTTTTATCGAGAGGGCATTCACAAGTACGGAAAGCCCCCTCCATATCGGAGATCCACGAGCACTCTTAAGTGGGTCCCGTTCACCCTCAAAGGTAGGAGGTTGAGCATCCTTGAAATTTTTAAAGAAAAAGTCCCGTCTTCCCACATTATCTTTGTAAAGAACGGCCTTAACTTGTTCCTTTACTACACCGACTAATTGCTCGTCGATCGAATCTAGAAACATCTTCTTGATCTCCACAAGGTACTCCGCCTTTTGACGTTTAAAAATGGCCTCAACCTTGGTCGTAAACTCGGCGTCCTCACTTGTACCTCCGTTATCATTTTCGAGTCCATTTCTCATCTTCATTCTATAAAACGAAATAGGTTAAATGACGAAACAAAACGACATAACACATATATATATACATATACACCACACTACTCCATCTTGCTCAACAATTGTCGTACATCGTTTGTTCGACACGATTTGCACCCGTAACAATGGTAGCTAATCATTGTTACGCGAGCACATCGCATTAACTTGCTAGTACAACGTCTATCTTCGCCCGATGATTGCAAAACATAACACAAAACAATTAGCACAAGGTTAGTTCACATAAACCTATGCACTAACCAACACCCGTTCCTACCCGTTTCCTACAAGTCCTGCAATACGCGCATACACAATAAAGTCTAAGTCTAGGCACTTATCTCAAGTCGCCTAAATCCCTTAGACCATGCTCTAATACCACTTGTAACAACCCAACCCGATATACAACTGATTTTGCAAAAATAAAAAATAAAAAATTTCGAAGTACAGCAGGGTGTGCGGCGCGCTCCCTTTCATGTGCGCGGCGCGCACAAGGCCCCCGGCAGTTCTGATCAAAATGTCCATTTCTCCAAAAAAGATCGCCCACTTCACGACATTTTTAGACGAAACGCTTTTCACATCATGTTATAATATGTAAAACCATCACGATTCAACAATAAAATAAGTTTTACAAAACGGGGCCCACATCGGCCCGAACTACGAGTTTCATACAAAATAAGAGTTTCGACCACATTAGTTTAAATTCCAAACGACACTATGAGCATGGTGTTTGGGGGTTAAACTACCCAAGTTTCGGTCAAACTCCAAAAGCTATCACATCCAAAAGCGTTCCCTAACAAACAAAGCGGGATCTCTACTCCAAACAAACGCCCTTACCCTTGTCCACACCTGAGCCTATAAAAAGGTAAACAACGAGAGGGTAAGCAAAGCTTAGTGAGTGCAATAATTATACATATGCATATATAATCTATCTGCTTGCATTCACTTACACAATACCGGATACAAGCTAGCAAATTGACAACTATGCAACCATTATGCATGAACCAATATCCGCAATTCATAATAAGCTAGCGACACCAATAGCATATAGTTCACAATTAAATATGCTAATACAAAAATTCGCACAACCATGGTTAACCAATCGTAAAAAGGAATGGTACTCGAATTTCCCATCGGTGTTCATAACAACCGTTAGTGTACAACACATATATCACTAACTCTTGGACAACACATATCCGTTCATAAAACCGTTAGTGTACAACACATATATCACTAACTTGGACAACACATATCCATTCATAAAGCCGTTAGTGTACAACGCATATATCACTAACTTGGACAACACATATCCATTCATAAAACCGTTAGTGTACAACGTATATATCACTAACTTGGAGAACACATATCCATTCATACAAATAAACACATCATATACGTACATGTATACTTATCCCACTCATCTTAACAATTCTGTGACAGTTTTATACTTCCGCAAGCTTCAAAGCAAAGTACCTAATACAATAAGTACTCAATCAACATACAAACTAGTTGGATCAAATACCAACAATTCACTCATGTGCATTTAATGACTTAAATGCATTAAATGCCCCTTTTTCACCAAAACCGCCTCTTTAAGGTCAAGACCATCATAAACCACTAAAAGCTAGTGATTAAGGTCCAACAACACTTACTAAAACATAATTAGGGTATTTCATACTCATCATTTCCAACTAGATCAATTATTAACACTTTGACCCTTTTAAACCAACACCCCTATTTTGAGTCATCCTTAAACTCAAACAACACCCATTTGCTAAATAACTAGGTGTGCTAGTAATTAACTAACCAATTAAGGCTCATAAACATCAATTAACACTTTGAAACCCTAGGTTAGTTATTATTGAGTCCTCATGACACCATCTTTCTCAAGAACACCCAAAATCACCAAATGTGGGTTTTATGTTCTTCTTTTACACAAACCCTAACCCAATACATAAATCAAAGTAAGGAAATCAAAGTTAGGACATACCACTACAACCAAAACGTAGCTAGAGAGGAGATGAACAACTTTATAACTCGAGCTAAGACTCAAAACTAGGTCCTTCTTCCTTTGCTTGAACTTTCTCATACAAGAATCTCACTCTCTCTCTAAAATTCAAGTGGATAGGAATAGGTTGTTGGAAATGGAGTGAATGATACCACAAGATCTGACCTACTGGTCTTAAACTCGTCCACCAGTGAAATTACCAAAAAGCCCATCAAAATATCTGATTAAAATAAGCAGAACCCGGCTACAGTAAGTAGTGCGCCACGCGCACCCTAAAGTGTGCACTGAGCGCACCAAGCCCAGATCAGACTCTGACCTCAGTTTAACTGCACAATAAATCCCACACTTTATGTACCCTATTTACACTGTAGTACAATAATTATTAGGGTCTTACAAGAGAACTTTGTAATTTTTTTAATTTGAATGTTGTTTACTGCTTAAAGAATTGGTTTACATGTATATGATTTAAAGAATTTCAAGTTGACTTATTTATCAATAAATTGTTGAAATTGCCATCTCTATGTTCTTGCTTTGCAGCCTTTATGTTATCCTTTTTCTAATTAAGGTTCAACAACAATTAGAAATTACTTGAGATATAATTTTGCTATGTAAGTTGTATCCAACAGATGACAACGAATCATAGACTCCATATTGCAAAATTGGTTTTGGTGATATTGTCTCCTTCATTTGGTTTGTTAGAGTTTGATTTGGATTTGAGGTTTGTTGAAGAGTTTAAGATGATGATGTTCAACTCATCAATTATGTTTGTTGAATTTTTGGAAATTAAAATTGCATCTAAACCATTGAAGATTCATTTTTTAGACTTAACGGAAAAATTTAACGAGTGTTAAGTCAAGGGACTAACCACGTAAAGAAACCCAAATAGTAACCGGTAACCGGATACAAGGGTGACAGGATGCATACAATAGGAGAAAATACAAAGTTTAATGCATACAATAAGACTTTTGAAAGTTGAATGCATACAAGGGTGACAGGACTTTTGTAACAATATTATTGATGAGAGTTGCAATTAAGTTTACTTAACAGTTAAAAAAATTCATACAATGCCTTTAACCGATCCTACATGAATTATTTTTCTGCAGTTTTTATTAATGAGACTCGCTGCAGTTCACCCTAGCATCGATATCAACCTAGACAACTTTTTTTTCTGTATAGGTAATATTTTGCCTACTAATATGTTTTCACATTCTATGTTAGTAATTCATTAATTTCGTTTCACATTTACCATTTATCCTTAAAAGAAGTTTTTATAAGTTATAACATCCTTTAATTATACTCCGTATTACGGAGTATTATTATTATCATGCTTAATTAATTGGTTTATGCTATAAATAACATAAAGCTCTAGATATAATAAGTTAATAACTGGTACTCCGTATTTAAACCTGAATTCAAACGAAGAAATTGTACATATTGCGAATATAACGTATTTGTTTCCTAATAAAATCACGGAATTTAAGGAACTTGTAACAGAAATTCATAAATAAAAGCCCATTATATAAAGGTTAGATTTTTCATAATTTTTTTTCCAAAAAACTGAAATATTCGGTCAATTTAAACTGTATAACTTTGTGTATTAATATTGTTTGATTGATTGGTTACGTAGATCTCCAAGGAAAAAAAAAAAAAAAAAAAAAAAAAAAAAAAAAAAAAAAAAAAAAAACCATGGCGTATTATATACCTTTGGTTTTACAAATCAAAATCCTTTGTTATCTTCCTGTTGAATCACTTATTCGATTTCGATCCGTCTCGAAAGAATGGAAGTCTTTGATTGATGGCCCCGATTTTAATTCCGATTACATTGTTCGCCAGGCGCAACGAAAACGTCTTCTGTTATGGTGTGAGTATAAAAATAATGACTGGATAGTTGTTGATGATGATGATTCATTCCCCCAACACAAGATGAATTTGTCGCATCCTCGTTTCTTTAACCGACTTTTAAATACAGATCGAATAGAGTTTGTTGATACAACGCAAATAGAGTTTGTTGGTAGCTCCTATGGCTTGCTTTGCTTTGCTGGTCGTTATTTAAGTGAAGATTATTTTAATCGCTACGTTATATGGAATCCTTTGATAAGAAAATCAGTAGCAATTGATGCTCCTTATTATGAGGATGTTTTTGTTGGGTTTGGTGTTTGTCCTAACACTCTTGACCCTAAGATTGTCAGGATAAATATCATTCATGTTTCACGTGATGATGTTGTATCCTATAAGGACATAGATAGAGTTTGGCGAGTTGAAGTATTTACGTTAAGTGGAGGTGTGTGGAGAAGTCCGTTAACCAAACTTCCTCGTAAATGGTTAAAAATTGATTTGTATTTCGAAGGGATTGGTTACAAAACTCCAGCAGTTATGAACGGGTTTATTTGTTGGTGTGCCTATAATAATTCTACTAAAACGATCGTATCTTTTGATTTGGGAAGTGAAAGAATTCGCAAAAGTACGAGTACCTGGTAATTTAATCGATATTAACATCTTTAAGCTAAGAAACTCTCTTGGTCTGGTTGGTCTGGTTGAATTTAGCTCAAAAGGATATGTTTACGATGTGTGGTCGATGGACAATGTTTCAAAATTCTTTGCCAAGCTCTATAGTGTGACCCTACCAAATATGTATAGACATGTATTAGGATTTAGGGATAATGAGCAACTTATAATCGTAAAGAGTAATGATGAACGGGAACCTGAGTTTGTAGCTTACGAACCCAATTTGAAACACTTCAACGATCTTGGGAGCTATGTGAGTTGTTCCTCTTTTACCTCATACACAGAATCTCTACTTCTGCTAAATCAATCAGGCACACTTAATGATGATGATGATGATGATGAAGGTGATGAACACACTACAAGATTTTTAGATCACGAAAGTTGAAATTAATCTACTAATCTGTTTGAGTTTTGGAGAATGCAACAAGAAATATAAGAATTGAATGAATGTCCAAATTATATTCTCACATTTTAGTTTTTTCGTTACTTAATATATGCATTGATGCATTTTAGATAGTTTTTTAATTTAAGCTTATGATTTATGAATTATTATTTGTGATAATGAGACATTTAGAGGGATAAGTTACACTCTTAATCAACATCTAATAGTATTGAAGTCAACTTGTTTTCACATGAATGCTTTCAATTCGTGTTCTGGTGTTTCGTCTTCTAGAAATTAATTTATTAATATACATACAAACACACTTCCACAAGACAAAAGCACAAACACAAACTAGAACTCCAAAAAGGCACAACGTAGCCCTTCACAACGCACAATGTGGTGGTAATAGTTTGGAGATAAATTGTAGATTGATACTTATTAATATTACATTCAAAATCATCAAATTAATTTTTCAGATGAAATCACTGTGTTACTCGATTAATGTTTTTGAATTTGGTCACAATTCGATTCTCCATGTTTATGTTAATACATCTCGATAGGTAAATCACACTCTACCTTAACAGATAATTAATTGTTAAGGTGGTTAACATTGAGTCTTTTGTTTTGGTGGTGTTTTTTAGTTATATGCTTTTTCTGCAGGTGTTGTGCAAATGCCTTTCTTCTGTTTCTGGGTCAAAGAATTATACATTATAAATGCAGTATACTAGTGGTCACAATGAGAGATAGTAACTTTGACCCATTTTCTTAAGAATGGGTAAATTTGTTAATGCATGCAAGTATGCAACCTCCTGACTCCCGAATATACTTTTAGTTACAACCTCATAAGTCAATATCTCAAATATTTTGATTAGTGTTGTAACATTATTGCTTTTGTGTTTTGGGATGGGGTGGGTAGGTCTCAAGTTCGACTCTCTCTCCTTAAAAATAACCGTGGGACTTAATTCCGAAAGCCGGATTGCCCAGGGGAGGTTTTACCGATCCGTATTCAGGACCCATGTTCGACCCGCCTGCCCCTCAGGATGCTTTAAGGTTCGGATCCCTGTAATGCGGTTCGGGTTTCCGCCCAAAAGCGCGTGCGTGCGTGCGTGGCAAATGAGAGTATTCGATGCCAATAACTTTCCTTTAAAAAAAAACATTATTGCTTTTCTGAAACATTGAATTGTATATTACTTACTAACAATTTTTAAATAATTGAACAACCAAGTAAGTTTGAGTCAGGTTGACCCATTTCGATTATATTTGGCTTCTATGTGACAATTATTGAATTTTACCAGCTTTGGTGAACGATAGAATTTAGAAATGTCGTTAAAAAGTACATTTAATGTGAACATTTTAAACAATAGGAGGCAATTCATAAGTTGACATTTTTTTTTCTTTCTAAAAAACGATTACTATGGAAAAGGAATTCATCAAAAGATGAACCCCGAACAAGAATACAAACAAGAACGAAGGAACTCGAAACTAGAAAACGTGACGCTGCCCGCTATCTAAAACCGAGCCAAATGAAACTAAGGAGACAAAAGCATACATCGCAACCAAAAAACTACACGAGATACCGTTACAAAAATAGATAACGACATAACAGTAACAAGCCAAAAAAAACAAAAAAAATAAAAACAAAAGCATACCGATAGTGCTCGATTTATACATTTTATCCCTCGCACTATTGGGTTAGTTTGGAGTTATTTCGGTTGATATTTGAAGATAAAGTGTTCATATTTGATGAAGATTAGAGTTTAGGGTTCGAGGAAGTTAGTTGGTGTTTATATAGTGTTTTTCGAGTGTTTCGGAGCTAATATGTTACATATAAAGTTCCAGGTTTGAACCCGGGTTAACGCCAAAAGTTAAAATCAAATTTCAAGCTTAAAATGGAGTTTCCAAGCTCGCTATCGCTAGATTGGTGTCGAGCCTTTCTCATGAACCGAAACAATTTGAATCGAACGCGAGATCAGGAGAAATGGACCTCGCGATCACGAGGTCCTATGCTGTTAATTGTCGCGATCGCGAAAATTAACTGGACAGTGCTGATGTATTTATTTTGATGCCCGATTAGTTTTTAGGGTATGTACGTTTTGGTTCCATTTTTGGTCAATTTTAGGACGATTTTGGAGCTTCAAAGACCAATCTTTACCAAATTAAAAGGGGATTAACATCAAGCATTAATCGTGTGTAATTATTCATCATTGGTACATTATTTTCCATTAGTTTTTGTGAGATTGCTATGGATCTATATTGTTTTTATTGTTTGAATGTTTTATCCATGAATATGCTAGGCTAAATCTCCTAGTGTTTGCTTGGATGTGAAATTTATGATCGTTAGATTGCTTTATTTTATGAATTATATTGTTTGTTAAGTATGATCAAAAGAACCATTGTTATGTATGTTTATTACTTTATTTCGATTATACAAAGCGTGGACTAGTTTACGTGAGTTTATTGGTGATAAACAGTTTGTACTTCAACACGTTAGTGATCTAGACAGTTACATGTGAGTGTAGTTGGTAATTGAATGGTAAATTTAACTTCATAATCATGATAATTACTCTGAGTGATTTTTGTAGTTATGGTTTTACGTGAGTTTAATCCAGGTTGAATATTAATAGCTTAATCATAATATAGTTTAATCTTTCGAATAAAATCTACCTGAGTTAATTGAGTTTGACTGAATAAGACTTTGTGAAGAGTCATAAAACTATATTTTCAGATAATTAATCAGTTTCAACTGAAAGAGCAATCCACGTCATTTGTGAATCATCCGAGTGAACACTATTTCATCAATCTGTTTATTCGTTTATTATTTTTCTTTCACGATTAGTTTTAATAAAATCTCGACTCAAAACCATTTTCTTTACAATATTTATTAGTAATTAAATCTTGAAGAACTGCTATCTGTGGACGAATCTGAACTATTATTACAATAAAATTAGGTGTGGTTTCACAATATCACATACTAACGAGTTGCTTTCTTCATCTTCACATCAACGGTGTCTCGATAGATCCTTTTACCATTACGATTACCAATTTTGTAGTTCAAAACTTTAGCGTTCCCACCAACCAAAACCACCGTAGATGGAGTGATAATACCACAATCTTCAATGTCTTGAAAAAAACAATTCCCGTCAATATGATGTCCTGGATCCGAAGAACTAGCCTCAAGATCGTCAACACAAGCGTCTTTAATAACACCATATTCATGCATATTCTTATGCATTATCGGGTTCTAAACGTTTATACCTTGAAGATTATTGAAAACATTTTGGTAATATTTATGAATATTTGTGTTTCGACATCAAGAAGTGCTTCGGTATGAGTTTTAGTGATTTTCGACATGTTCTCGACGCCTTTTATAGTCATGGATGGTTCTTATATGAGTTGGGGTCAATAAATGTGGTTTTAGAGGTTATTTGGTACATAATATTGAAGGCTTATGGTTAAAGAATGGGGAAATTTTGTGAGAACTTATTGGTTTAGCAAAATCTACGCGTCTGCACAAAAACGACCATATCTAACTCCTCGTAACTCAGATTAAGGTGAAATCAAAGCCCAGACGTCCGTATCTTAAAGCTCTGCGACAATCAAAAATCGTATCTGCTGTTCATGCATTTTCCTGTCCACGAAAAATGCTATCCGACCGATAGATTTCGAAGTTTGGAACAGACCCAGTTGAACGATAAATGTACTTTGGCGGGCGCAAAAAATACCTCCTGGGCATGAAAATTGATGGCGGTTTTGGTTTCGAATTATGCACTATAAATACTTAATCTAACCCCAAATTTAGGGATAGACTTTACATTACGAAAACTGCAGTTTCTATTACGTTTTTCCTAGTTTTTCATGGTGTTTGGAGCTCTTAAACTCCTAGGTTTAAATCTTTAATAATTGGTACATCATCTATCTTTATTTTAATTTTAACAATGGTTGATTATTGTTTATCCTTGTGTTTTATTGCTATTATTCTTGCCATGTCTAGCTAAATCCTTTTTATTCACGTATTCACTTAGATGCACGAACCTAGGTGATGGATTGCTTATTCTTTTGTTTATCATAATTAGTTTACTTAGATCCTTGACTCTTGATTACTCCCTTTGAACTGATCCCATTAGTTATAAGTCTATTGATTAAGATAACGAAAGTTATTAGGTTGATAAACTAAACTAGGTTGTTGAAAAATATTTAGAATTGTTAAATTGCATGCGGGAAACTAGTGTAATTGAATTAAAAATTAATCCCATCAATCGATTAGGTAATCGTGAAGATAAAACGGGACATCAATTATCCTTATCTAAACCCCCATCGAAAGTAATTAATTAATTGAATGTGTTCTTCTGAAGTGTGTAGGAAACTAGCGTGAAAAACTGACACTTCATAATTGAATTAGTAATTAAGTGCGGGAAACCAACTTATTTATCTGATTTGTTAACGGTCTTATAATAAAGCAATCCTGATCCTAGGGAATTGAGTCTAAGTGGATTGTAACGACCCGGCTTTTTTGACTTATGTTTATTTTCACAAAACTGCGTATTTGTGCGTACTGAGCTATATTATATTCTGGTATCTTAATTCATGTTAATTACTTTCGTTAATATTTTAAAACGTGTTATTAAGTGCTTAATCACTTAACTTGATCCTCGAATGCTTTTACGACCGTTAGTGTCACTTGTCTTTTAGAACGAGCTACGTACTTTGTACACGTTAAACTTTTGTCATAATTGGAATATTATGACTACGTAATACTAATTGTTATTTTCTAATGACGATTACTTGGCTTATTGGTTTCTTAATTACGCTTAGTGTTTTACTAATGCACACTAGTTAGTCTTAATGGACTTTTTACCTTAATGGACTTAAGCCCACCCTACTCTAGCTAGTGGACTTTTAAGTTAGCCCAATTTTAATGGATTTATGACCCTTTAAAATATAAGACAAAAACTCATTAAGATAAGCCAACATACTAGCATATTTGTGTGCCATTACTACAACATGTTACATGGGATCCCAACATACAAGCACCACCTTTGTACCACCACCACGCAAAAAGCAAAAGTTGTCCCCCTTTGTCCCCAAAACCTACGGCCACCATGCTCCCCCACCACCACCATATATGCAAGCCTCATTCTTCATTTCACACTTCATTTCATTCTCATTTCACACACACTTGCTCTCTAATTTTCTCTCTAGTCTTTCTCACACTAAAATTGTAAGTTCTTGAATTTTCTTCTTCTTCTTTTTCTTTCTTGAATCACGACATCATCATCATCATCAAAGGATCAAGCTTTTTAGCTTTTTGATCTTGTTATATCTTATAGATTCAAACTTTGATTTGAATCCTTCAAGAACATGAAAGACTCAAGCTTTTTAGCTTTGAATCTTCATTACTTTGTTGGATCAAAGTTTTATAGCTTAAGATCACTTTATTTTGTTAAAATATCAAAACTTGTGTTTATGATCTTCATGAAACTTGAAGATCTGACTTCTTACTTTAAAGATCTTTAAGAACATTAAAGATCCAAGCTTTCTAGCTTAGGGTTCCATTATTTTGTTTAGATCTAAGCTTTTTAGCTTATGATCTCATTATTTACACTTGATCTTCGCTTTCTAGCTTATGGTCTCATTAATCTTGTAAAAATCCAAGCTTTCTTGCTTAGGGTTTCTTAACACTTGAGATCTAAGTTATTATTGTAGATCTCACTTACTTGGAACCTTTCTATGATTTTTATGGTGATAAAAATCAAGTCTTCATCATCTCATATGATGAAGATGCATAAACTTGTGTCAAAAGGACAAAGGTTGAAGCTTTATTGTATTTACACAATAAAGAGACAACTTTGATGTTCAAAACTTATAGAAAGTTAGCTTTTACTTTTAGTTGTGTGTTGTGGTTAAAACTTGGTCATAATGATGCTAAAACATCAAAGAGTTGTACACTTGAGACTTATACGCATCAAGGATGAGAACCGCGATGAGCATCAAACACCAAGAAACCCACCGGAGCACTTGTTTCTGTTTTTTAGGGTCTGATCAGACTCCTGGGACTTCTGGAAAGTTGATTTACAGATAGTTCGGTTCGAGTAGATGACTTTTCATTTAAGACTCACCTAAATCCGATATACGGTTTAGGATTTATAGCCTTCTGAAAATCACTACGCCTTCGTAACGACGTGCTCAAATTTCTGACCTACTCGCGCTTGAACCGTCACCACGGTCAAAAAACATCGAGTTAGGATCTGAAAATTGGAAAGCAGTAAGAGGACTCACAAACGGAGCCTTGGCCACTGACCTCACGTCATTTCAGTTTGTATAGGGGTCGTAGCAGCTGTCCGAAGTCAGCCCTTTGTTTCGATCTCTATTCTTGTTGAAAACTTACTTTATCTTTTACGTATGATGATAATGATGATGCTTAGGACTTAATTTACGTACTTTTAAACCTTTTGGAACGATTTACTGACTTAGCAACCATTGACTTAGGTTGAGGGCCTTTTGGATCGACCAACTTACTTGTTTGGACCGACTTACTACTTGCTTACTTTTTCGTATCGACTTTACCGCACATTCACTGTGAGTTATACATCCCTTTTTACTTCAACTATTTTTGGGACTGAGAATACATGCGCTTTTTATGTTTTACATACTAGACACGAGTACTTAAACTTTATATATGTGTGGGTGACATAACGGCACAAATTTTCCCCTTAGCTCGGTAACGTTTAGTCATTGGTTTATGAACAGGTGAACGCGAATCTTAGATATGGATCCATAGGGTTTGACATCCCCACTCGGGCTAGTCGCGCTAGCATTTAACGGGTGTTTAATACTTCGTCTGTTTTAACGCACTCGCCAAGTGTACTTTAAGGGGGTGATATATTATTTTACGTTAAGTTAGTTACCAAGTGCCCACGGTTAAGCATATACTTTTCATATTGTTTTGAATACGAAATCTCATGGTCTACATTACATTATTGATTACAATAAAACTATAGCTCACCAACATTCGTGTTGACGTTTTAAAGCATGTTATTTCTCAGGTGCTTAGACGAATTTGCTTCTGCTGTTATAGACTCGCTGTGTTAGACTTCCGCTGCCTTGTTAGAGATGTCTCAATCATGGAACTTTTATTTTACATTAACAACTTATGTTATTTTCGAACTATGGTTTTGTAATGACCTTAGTGTCACGTACTTATGTTAATGCTTTTTATTCGTAGAAGCACGTTACTTTTGTAAAACATTTGACGTTGGTAAAAACGTTATCTTTTCATGAATGCAAAAACTTTTTTTAAAAACAGCATATAGCGTTATACCGTGTAATAGACTTGTTGTTGATGATCCGTACATGATGGTTTTGGATGGGTCGTCACATGGATACCCTTTTATAATTTGAATTTGCGTTTTAATTATGTTTCGTGTTTTCTCAAAATACAAATCCCGTTTTTTAGAATAATTAATAGTTTAATTTCCGAATAAATTGCTCTATGTGGATCAAACTGGTCGTTTACTTTGCATCGAGTTTAGTTGCCTGAGTAAGTGTGTTAATGTCTGAGTGATTTGATTAGTATTTTAACAGTTAGATTTTACACATCACTCTTTGAAGAGATTTTGAATTGAAACCCATGTATCCTCATCATCATCATTATCAGCCAAACCTAAAGAACAAGAGGCATCTTTAGCTTTCTTTTTGCTCGCCCATTTACCACCATTTTTAGCTACGTACACTTTAAAACCCACGTCCATTAGTTTTTCTTTATTGAAAATTATCCATTCTTGACAAAATCCTTTATACGTAGCACTAGTACAATCGCAAAACAATCCACCACCACAACCAAATTTTGAGGTACAAAATGAACTTTATTATCAACGAGCCGATCACCATTGCCTTCACAACCACCACAAGATCAAACATTAGCCTTAACACCATTAACACCCTCTAAAACCTCCTGAGCATCCAAGTTGACCTCATTTGTATTCTTAACAAATATTTTCTTAATAGTATTAAATCTATTAACAGTAGCAGAGTTAAAATCAGTATCAACACTATAAACAACACCAAGGTCATTCCTATGATTATTACTCTTTAAACCATCGCTATTAATTAAAACCTGATCAAAACCGTATGCATCCAGCACCGTATCATCAATTGATCCAAACAGGACACAAGTAGGAGAAACTGGACATTACATTTCAAGCGAATCAGCAGGAACAACATGGGCATTTGCCACACCATTTAATTTATAAAACGAAGACGAAACATCACTACAACCCGAACCACTTCCTGCCTTGCTACCTTGTATGTCTAACCTCTACTTAACCGTATCGTAAGGAACCGAATAATTAGGAATAACATTTTTTGCCACTCGAGCCCCCTGTTGACTAGAAAAAGTAGAATCATCATCACCTTCGACATCTTCAATCCCTTCAGCTCTAGTCATTACAACACCTTTTTCATCCCTAGTCACCAGATCGATGTCCTTCCAAATATCTTGATTAAACTCTGTAGCCACTCACCCGAATACCCATTACTATGTAACTTTTCAATACATGTCGGATCATTAACCCCGTTCAGCAAAAGCAAAGATAGACCCCACATTGCTAAGAGAATCTGACACCTTAGCCACCGAGATAACTTTACCAAAATGTTTGCCAATACACTTGCATTAACAACAGAGAAATATTTCACTCGAACACCCCATAATTCAAGACAAACAAACCTAAAAAACTCGTCCTCTTTACCCAACAAAGGAGAAATGAGCACTAATTCTTCACGGTCAAGGAAAAATTCAAGCAATTTGTTCACGTTAAACTCATATGAGCATACTAATACACAACTAAAAGTGCCAAAATTGCTAATATGTGCGACCACGATTTTACACATAGCAAGAAAACACTTCAACTTATCAATCTCGAAAGGGCGTGAATCAATCATTAGAACACAACGATCTAAACAAGTGGTTATGGTATAATTAAAAACAAGATTAAAGTACCTTTTTTGGAGTGAACGTAGTCCTTTGATTGTGACTTAAGTCGTTTGACGAGTTCTTGGGCCACCCCACATAGATCGGATAATCGAAAATTGCAGATCCGTTTAAGTTAGAGACTGCCGACAGTGCAGATTTTGAGGAGAAATAGGACCTTGAAAGCATACTTTCTCCCAAGACAAAACTTAATCTCTGCACGATCGCCTGCCAGTGGAAGGTTTTCTGCATTCAGTCAATCTACGCAGAGTGAATCTGTCCTTAAGGAACCCCCGAAAGGTCCGCTTCACCAAAAGGCCTCATCTCTAAAAGCCCGGTTCGCGAGGTGTCACTCTCGCAGCGGAGTTCCAAATCTTGCCTCACTCTTGTGACGTCTCATTTTTTTACTTCTTCGTTCTTTCTAATTCATCTTAAGTTGCGGTCATGTCTCGCCCCCGGTATAGTGTTCGATTTGATGGGCGCATGTAGCTTGACTTCCTTACCCGTCATTGAAACACAAGCTGGGGTGAATTTTGTAGACCTGCAGATTTGGTGGTTGACAATCGTTCGGACTTGGTAAAGGTTGTCGCGGCACCTGTAGTAGGACATAGGACTTATCGCGATGCCCTCCAAAATCCGAAATTCTTTTTCCGTTGCAATATCCCTTTCTTACCCAAAAATATTGCTCAACATAACCCGAGTACAATTAGCTAATCTTCCAATGAACACCGTGCATCCGGAAATTCCAAAACTTGGATGATCTTTTGCCGAAGAAAAAGATTAATCACCAGCAGCGGGAACAACAGGAACAACAGTCGGGTGTTGTTGTTGGTCTGAAACAAAAGCGGAAATCCCCTCACATTTTCATCCATTTGTCTAAGCAAACCCAATAAGGAACCATCAATTGGTAGACGACTCGAAATCGAAGGAAGAAAGTTAGCCGGAGCACTAGATACTTCCAGAAAAGATGGGTTAGGGTTCGAAATTGGGGTTGAATTTGGGTTATTTGAAATTCAAAAAGATGGGTTTGGGGTGGGCATCGTAGAGTGAGAAAGTAGAAAACCGTAAGTTGTCTTTGGCTCATAAGTTGACATATTTAATATTCTTTTTAATATTTTGTGAAATGTTATTTAACAAGTTCTATTGCCTACGCATTAGTGCTGGAAATGATTAAGCTCTATATGTTACAAGCTAAGAGACACAAAACTGGCCACCAAGAGCTTTATGCCGAGGGAGCAACAAGCTACTGAGCGGCCACACGAGACATATACATCGAAGACTAATTTAGATACATTTGTGGACTCGTCAACCAAACATGCCAATCAATCTTTTTATCCTTGATTCTTCTTGAAATCCAATCAAAGATTATTATTACTTAATAATTACATCGTAAGCTAATGAATAGTAAAGTGGGGGCAATCTGGTCATTACGTCAATACTTGTATTGTACAAATACGTAATGCAGATTTTTAATGGATCTGGTAGTTGGATATATTATTACCTATTACCCTTAGTATATAGCTATAATTATTATCACCGAAGCTTGACATGAGTGACATGAGGGTGAGATCCAACATGGGGTACCGCCAACCCCGGTTCGATTGTCACTTCAAGCAGGGTGTTTTCAAGCTTTGATGGTACTGTTGATAGTGCTCGATTTATACGTGTTTACCTCGCACTATTGGGTTTGTTTTGTTATTATTTCGGTTATTATATGAAGATAAAGAGTTTAAATTTGTCAAATATTGAAGATTATGGTTCGAGGATGTTGTTGAAGAGTTTTGAGCATTTAGGACTTTATTCGTGATAAAAAAAGTTAGTTTATTGGTTTAATTTGCAACTGGGTCTTCTTCCTGCGTAAAAGTATAAAAAAAAAACTGAAGGACCAGATCTGGAAAAAAGACCCTCGCGATCGTGAGGGTGTATGTGTACAAAATTTCGCGTTCGCTACTTCAATCCCGAGCGTTTTCAGGTTACCGAAGCAATAGATCGCGATCGTTGGTTAGCTGGTACACTTTTAGCGCTCGCGAAAATTGGAAGAAGAAGGACCTCGCGATCGCGAGGTCGATGCTGATGCACCTGGACGTTTAAAAATTGCAGTTCGAGGATTTTTTAGGTCATTAAGTTTTTCAGCCGTGAGAGCTTGTTTTTAGGTGATTTTGGCCATTGAAAAGCCATTCTTCACCAAATCGAAAGGGGGTTACATCTAGGATTGAATATTGGATCAGAGATCAAGATTGGTATCGAGTTTCATCTATCTTTGCGAAACTATAATGAATACTTTTATCAATTTTGTTTTGGTTTTTGTTTCCATGAACATGCTAGGCTAAAAACCTTTGTGTTTGCTCAGATGTAGTAGTATATGATGTTGGATTGTTCTTATTTCAAGAATTTTAATGTTTGATGATTATGTTTATTAAGTTTGATCAATAAACCATTGTTTTGCATGCTTTATGCTTTAATTCAATTATATATGTTGTCAATTGATTATTGTGAGATGATTGATGATAGATAGCATATACTTCAACACTTTTAGTGATCTAGACGATTAGGTAATTGATCTCAAGTGATTGTGTTAAAGAACTAATCGGTAATTAAATGGTATTTAGGCATCTTAATGGTGATAATTACATTGAGTGATCTTTGTAGTTAGGATTTTAAGTGATTTTAATCCGGGTCAAACATTAATAACTTAATCATATTAATTAGTAACTATTGTGCTAGCCAAAGGATCAACTAGTGTATTTGTTAGCTACTTGACTTTAATTACATAGTTTGTTTACTAGTTAATGTGAGTTAATTGGCGATTAACAAGTTATGCTTCAACTCTTAGGATATCTAGACACTTACATGTGAGTGTGAGTGTTGATTAATTGGTACCTTGATGATATAGTAGTGTGGTTACTTCAAGTGATTGTAGTAATTAAGGTTTTATATGAGTTTAACTTAGGTTGAGTGCAGTAGTCTATTTATCAGACATTTAATCGGTTTTAACTGAAAGAACAATTCACATCAATAATGAACCATCTGAGTGAACACTGCTTTCTCTATCTGAATCTCGTTTAATTATTTCTGTTACTAGTTTTAAACAAAACCCCCTTTTTACAAACAAACCTTTTAGAACAATTTTTAGCAATTAAATATTGAATACAATTGCTCCCTGTGAATGAATTCGAGAACTTTACTATAATAAGATTAGGTGTGTTCAACGCATATCAACTGTCAACATCAATACGATTTGGAAAAGACTCAGAGGGCTTTTCCAACCTTCGATGGTACTGCCAGTATCGTCGCGAATTAAGTTTCCTCCTAACGCGTGTGTGAGTGATAAATGCGAGCATTCGATGTCGATAGCAATGGGCTGAGCCCGATAACATAACACGTGGACTCAATACATGGACTCAATAGTGTAGTCTAACATTTATCGCCGTTAAAAAATATATATAGCTATAATTGTAGTTATAATTATAATGCTACATTATATTACCAAAGGGCCATTGGCCCAGCAGTATCGAGGAGTCCCTCCAATCAAGAGGTTGTGAGTTCAAGTCCCATCGTGGACATTTGTATATATTCGTGGATAATTCGTGTAGAATGTGTTTGCTTTTCAAAAAAAAAAAATTACCTTTGAAAAAACAATAAGTCGCCGAACTATTAATTATATTAATGAAATATGAAATCCCAAATAAGGATAGATACGAGCATTCATATAACCGAGGTATCATAGGTTTTATTTTGATATCAAGAATAAGATAAGATATATTATATTTTTTTTTCAAAAAGCATAAGATATATTATATTATTATCATGATCATGACAGTTATAGTTACTAGTATTTTAAAACTACATTTCAAAGGAAGAAATTTTCTAGCTAACATTACGTATTTGTTTCCTAATGAACTGTCGGATTTTAAGGAGTTTATAACTGAAAAATATTAATTAATTATCAATAGCTTAGATTTTTCATATATTTATCGAAAAAAGGGGTGTGATTAAGATTTAAAGTTAATTACCTGTATAACTTTGTGTATAAATATTGTTAGATAGGTTACGTAGATCTCCAAAAACAAAAACAAAAAACGATGTCAAATTACATACCTTCGATTATACAAATCAAAATCTTTTGTCATCTTCCTGTTAAATCACTTATTCGATTTCGATCCGTCTCAAAAGAATGGAAGTCTTTGATTGATAGCTCTGAATTTAATTCTGATTACATTGTGGGCTAGGCACATTGAAAACATCTTCTATTAACGGGTGGGTATCCAGAGTATTGTTTGATAGTTGACGATGATGATTCATTCCCCCAAAACAAGATTTCCTTAAGGTATCATATGTTCTTTAATCAACTATTAAATATAAATCAAATAAAGTTTGTTGGTAGCTCTTATGGCTTGCTTTGCTTTACTGGTTGTTATTTACGTGAAGATGATTATTTCAATCTCTACGTTATATGGAATCCTTCGATAAGAAAATCAGTAGCAATTGATGCATTTTATGATAAGCGTATTTATGTTGGTTTTGGTGTTTGTCCTAACACTCTTGACCCTAAGATTGTCAAGATAAATATCATTCATGTTGAAGATAAACATGTTCTATATGATGATGACCTTCAGCACTGCGTAAATAGAGTTTGGCGAGTTGAGGTCTTTACAGCAAGTACAGGGGAGTGGAGAAGTCCGTTAACCAAACTTCCTCGTAAATGGTTCAATATTGATTTGTGTTACAAAACTCCATTGGTTATAAACGGGTTTATTTACTGGTGTGCCTATATAGACGATTACACTGACGCGAACGTATCTTTTGATTTGAGAAATGAAGTATTCGCCAAAGTACAAGTACCTAGTGATTTAACCTATTTCGACATGATCTTTAAGCTAAGAAACTCTCTTGGTCTGGTTAAAATTGAACGCATTAACTCAAAAGAAAACGTTCACAATGTGTGGTTGATGGACCATGTTTCAAGATTATTTACCAAGCTCTACAGTGTTACCTTACCTGAGAGGTGGAAAGTAGTGGGATCCAGGGATAATGAGCAACTTATAATTGAAAAGATAGATGATAGATATGTACGTGAGCTTGTAGCTTACGAACCTAATTTGGAACACTTTAATGATCTTGGGCTTTATGTGGAATGTTCCTCTGTTAGCTCCTACACAGAGTCACTACTTCTGCTTGATCAATCTGGCACACTTAATGATGATGATTATGATGATGATTATGATTATGATTATGATGATATTTATGATGATGATGATGATGATGATGATGATGATGATGATGATGAACACGCTACAAGATTTGTAGATCACGAAAGTTGAAATCTACTCATTTGTTTGATTTTTTAAGAATGCAACAAGGAACATATGAATTGAAGATGAAAGTCCAATTTGTATTCTCACATTTTAGTTTTTTGTTACTTAATATATGCATTGATCCAGTTTCAATAGTTTTTTTTTTTTTTTATCTTAATACTCTTAATTTTTGATTTATGATAATGAGACATTTAGTAGTATTGAAGCCAACTTGTTTTCACATGAATGCTTTCAATTCGTGTTCTGGTGTTTCGTCTTTTAGAAATCAATTTATTTATATACACACAAACACACACAAAAACAAACCAGAACCTCTGAAAATAGCCCTCCACAAGGCACTGTTACAAGTGGCTTATTTGTATTATTGGTTCAGAGTAAATAGTGATAACCGATGTGCTAGTAACAGTTTGATGTTGTTGAGTTTGGCCACACTTTGATCCTCCATGTTTATGTTAATACATCTCAGAAAGGTAAATCACACCCTACCTTTAATTGATTGATTCTTATGGTTGTTAACATTGAGTCTTTTGTTTTGGTGGTGTTTAGATTGCATTTTTTTTTTTTTTTTTTTTTTTTTTTTTTTTTTGGTTATACATATTTTTTGCTGCAAATTATGAGCTCCTTACTTTTGTGTTGTTTATGTTCTATATTGTGCTAATCATTGAGTTGTTTATTATCTACTAACGAATTTCAAAATTGGACGAAGAAGTATTTATTGAGTCAGGTTGACCCGTTCTGGTTGGTCTTAGCTTTACCCATTTCAACACCTCACTCAACTCATCCATTCAACCCATCTTATCACCACCATCCATAATTTTAAAAAAGCCTTTTTTGGCATATAGAAATATTTTAAAAGGATAAGCTCGATAACGATGTGGGAATTGGAAATAGGACCACATTTCTCAGTTTTTTTCACTTTGATCAGAGAAATTGAAACTATGGTTCAGTAAACTCTGCAGTGTTATTACTGTTGTGGGACTGTACATTCAAACCACTAATACTAGTCATATAAAGAAGTCATTATTGTGGTAACTTATTGTTGGGACCACCATTTGAGGTGACCGGGTTAGGATTATTGTATGCAACAAGGGTGACATTTTTGGTCAAGAGTCTCATATTCTAAGTTTATCTTTTTTGATCCATTTAAAACCTTGCAAAGTGGGTCACTTATGGATTGACACCACCAGAAAACTCACTTTAAAGTTATAACTCTTCGGGTAATTCGGGTAAGTCCCATATAATTAACCAGGTGTTTGGATTGTATGTTTTGTTGCTGATTTGAGTTATTGTGACTTGAAGTTGCAATAATTCGTTTTCAATGTTCGGATAAACTGTCTCTAATTCTCATTTTAACTAGAGTTAATTGTCACCTTAAGAACAAACGTATTAAAATTCCTAGTAAATGGTTTAATGTCATATTTTGGTACCAAACTCCATTGGTTATAAACGGCTTTATTTACTGGGTTGTTGGTGTAGGTGATTGTAATAATTTTATTGTATCGTTTGATTGACACTTCAATAAACTTGGGTTTTATGTGGATTGTGACTCTTTTGACTCCTCCAACATAGAATCACTACTTCTGCTTAATCAGTCAGACACACTAGATGACAATGAAACTAGGTGATGCACACATTGTAAGATTTGGGGATCGATCATAATAATAATTGAAATCTATTGATAAGCTGTTGAGTTTTGGAGCTTGCAGCAAGGACTATTTGAATTGAAGGTGATGAAATCCACTTTATATTCTTACATTTATGTTTTTCGTTATGTAATTTAAAAAGGATAAGTAACAAATGGAATCAAGTTACTAATCATATTCATCAAAGCCAACTTTTGTTGACATTTTTAAGTTTGAATTCTTGTTCTGGTGTTTTGCTTTTTAAAGTTATGAACATTAGTGGTAGTAGTAATGATTATGAAAGATTGATTTTATGAAATACTCTGTTATTTTATAGGCAAAGGAATAGAATTATAAGCTTCCGTAATCGGTTCAAGATAGGATGGTGCAAAATAGAGTTAGTTACAGCAACATCAATAGATGATGTAGCTGGTACACAGTTTTTTTTTTTTTTTTTTTTTTTTTTTTTTTTTTTTTTTTTTTCCTTTTGGGCCCGAGAGATACAACTTATTTTGCGAGCCGACTAACCTTGATGCGACAACACGCTTGCATTGTGTCTTTTTAATATTAATCTCCTTGAATTCCTCTTTCCCTTGCATAGTAGGACAGGGGTATGTATCTATGATTGTCTAATACTTTTTTGGTTTCTCCACTTGTTAATAAAAAACATTCATATAAAAAAATATTCTCAATCAGAATATGGTTTACTCAATGAATGGTCACAATCCTATGAGTTACTCTCCGGGGTTCTTTTGGGTCAGGCTGACTCGTTCTGGTTTGTACTTAGCTTTACCCATTTTGACACTTTATTCAACTCATCCATTCAGTCCATCTTATCACCAACATCCATAATTTTAAAAAGTTTTTTATTGGAGTATATGAACAAGATGTATTGTACTACTTTTTATTCATGCGGATTACTGGTACAGCAATGATGCTTGACGAAATAATTAATCAAGTACTTTTGCCTATATATATGTAATTTCACATGCTATGTTATAGTTCAATAATTTTGTTTTGGATTTACCCTTAGAAATAAAAGTTTATAACATCCTATAATGATACCTTCCATTAGGATATATATGAACTGGGAGATGAATCAATGAACATAAACTTTATCTATAAACTCACACCTTATAGAAATATTTCAAAAGGACAAGCTCGATAACGATTTGGGAATTAAAAGTAGTGTTAATGGTTATATTTAGTGTGTAGATTAATATTGATAGAATGTAATGTGTATTTGCATATCATTTCAAGAATACAGTACATGGTTTATATAGGAACAATGGAGGATATGCCAAAGGGCATATCATAATGCTGAGACTATACAAATGCCTAACAGCCCCTGACAGTTGGAGCGGGAGTAAAACGGACACTCAAACTGGATCTAAACTCATCAAATAGAGCAAACAGTAGGCCTTTGGTGAAGATGTCGGCGAACTGATATCTGGATGGAACATGTAATACCCGAACCTGGCCTTGAGCAACCAGGTCTTGAACAAAATGAATGTCAATCTCTATGTGCTTTGTCCACTGATGCTGAATGGGATTTGTGGAGAGATAGACCGACTAATATTATCACAGTACACCAGAGTAGCTGAAGTGAGCGGACAATGAAGCTCACGAAGAAGATTACGTACCCAACAAGTCTCGGCGACGGCGTTGGCAACTCCACGATACTCTGCTTCAGCACTGGAGCGAGAGGAAGTGAGTTGATGCTTAGAAGACCATGAGAGAAGGTTATTTCCGAGGAAGACACAGTACCCAGATGTAGAGCGTCGAGTAGAGGGGCAGCCCGCCCAATCAGCGTCGGAGTAAGCAACTAAGTTGGTAGGAGAGGATGCGTATAAATGTAGACCAAGGTCTGTGGTGCCCTTAATGTACCGAATGATCTGTCTGAGGGCAAGCATGTGCTGCTCACGGGGATCATGCATGTATAGACAAACCTGCTGAACAACGTAGCAGAGATGTCTGGACGAGTAAATGTGAGATACTGTAAAGCGCCAGCGAGACTCCGATAGAGAGTCGGGTTCTTGACAGGAGGACCGTGACTGGATAGTTTATTGCCAGGTTCAACTGGGGTGGGAAGGTAACCCATCAGTCTGCCATAGCCAGCGACCGAGCTTGAACAATCTCGTTGAGGGGGCCAATAAGACATTTTTTACCGTATCTAATGATCTTAGCATAGAAAATAGATTTACAGTGTGTTAGAGCAGATATGTATTTGTCAATCAATAAGAATAGTTAATAAACCTATAAAATATAAAGATTCCGTATAGGATACTTCTCTGAAACATTGAATTGTTTATTATCTACTAACTTGCAATTGGACGAAGAAGTATATTAGGGTCAGGTTGACCCGTTTTGTATCGTACTTAATTTTACTCATTTCAAAGCTTACTCAACTCGTCCATTTTGTCCATCTTATCAGCACCATCCATAATTTTGAAAAGCTCTATTTGGCATTTATGAACAACGAAAGTATTGAACTACTTTTTATTCTTGCAGATTTTAGGTACAACAATGGTGCTTGACGAGATTATTAATCATGTACAATTCCTGCAACGGCAAGTGGAGGTCAGTTTCATCATTTCTACAATATTTGTACTTTCTAAGTTATGAGACGTCTATTTTGGAAGACATTTCCATGAAATTTATATTTTTCTTTAAGTACAAAACTTGTCTTTTAACATTTTTTAATGAAAGATTGTATAATTACTCCTATATACTAAACTAGTCCGGGCCGGCCCGCGCGATGCGGCGGGGGCTTTCGGCCGGTGTATTCATATTTAACGCAGTTTTATTTATAGAAGGGAAAACGGCCAATGTGTTATGCGTCGTTGTTGGTGTCGACATCTTTATTGTTTTTTAAAATCTATCCGTTTTAAACGTAGCTAGTATCGTTTTGTTCATAAAATTATATCGAGCCTGACGGTGCTGTCAGAAAAATTTAACTCGCGGCGAGCGGGAAGATACGTGCTGTCGTTGTGTTTAGCGTTATTTAAAAAATTATATGTGATTTTGTTTTGTTTTTTTTTTTTTTTTTTTTTTTTTTGTTTTTTTTGTTTTTTAGTTGAATATTTACATGTGCCAATAATGTGCTGATGTCATTCTATAATTAAATAGTTATAAGGTGAACTTTTTTGTTGGCCATAGTGAAACTATACAAATACAGTTCATTTTGTTGTACCTTATTTTTACATGTTACAAGTTTTATCTGAAACTTTGTGCAGTACTGCTTCATTTGTGTGCTTATTTTCTACATGTTTCATTTTGGTCAGACTCCACATTGTTTTTGCTGAAGGTATATACATATGTATTTTTTTTTGGGGGTAAGCTGTTTACAAGTGCTTATTGTGTTCTAATGTTTTACTATCAGATCTGTTGTTTCTTTCAGCTTAGCTGCATTAAATAGGAAGCGTGCTATACAACAGAGAAATCGTATTCGAGAAGCCATTGATGTTGAAAACTTCGTTCTTTGTACATCATCAACTATTGTGCGAATAAGGTACGGTTTGATTTTACCTTTCCTTTGTTTGTATATTTTGTTTGGTATTTTGGTATTGGGTAATGTTTTTGACGGTTCTTTTTTTTTTTTTTTTTTCTTTGAAAGGCAAATCCCCAAAGTAAGGTTAGTAGAGATTGAACCTGGTGATTCTCAAGCATCCAACCATGCAATCACCCCTTTGAGGCTTTGAAAGTTCCTTTTGGGCATCTTTTATGCAGCTAATGGTTCTCCATTACTTTAATATGCATGTTAATCTGATTTTATATATGTGATTGTCTATGCCTGTTAGTTTGTATTGTGCGTTACGTTCTGTGATACTTATACGATGGTTTAGAGGACATTTTGATGTGGTGCTAAATCAGTTATAAATTAATAAATAAATTCTATTTAATAGCCTAATGACTAATCTATTATTACTTCCCTCATTTTATTAATGTTAAAATCACTCAATTTATTATACTTTAAGTTATTTTTTGTTTACGTTCTACATGTGTTTCTGATCTACATAAGGATCATGGTGATTGCAGTTATGTTTGTAGTTGTTGCAATGCTTTGTTTTGGTGCGAGGAACGCTTGAGGGCTACTACGCGTGAACGTTTACCATCAGCTAAAAGGCAACTTTCCAAACGAAAAGGTAACTACAAATAAATACCAATATTACTAAACCATACTTAACAATTTCTCTAACAACTTAAAACTTGATACAGGTGAGAAAAGGCATACAGGTAAAACAAAGAAAAGATTGACGAGAACAAGACAATGGTAGTCAATAAAGAATTATCATCTTTTGAAGCTATAATAAGCAAGAGTACCCAATTTAAAACGTCAATATATATTCAGTTCGTGTGAAACCTAAGATTACCTTACATTTTCAATGAAAAGATGACCGCTAAGTTACTACTAAGCCATTTGTGTAAAACACTATCAGACAACAAAAGGTCATAGCCATATTTGGGTACCAATGATGATTAAAACGCGGCCGCCGCAACGCGCGGCCGGTTTCATTACTAGTTATTGACATTTGAGGAAGTAAAAGTTGGATAAAATCTGTCTCAAACTGTTTCATTTCATATTTCACAAATATGTTTAGGCTTTGTAACAATTTTATTGATGAGAAATTGTGATGTGGTTTAGCGGTTGGTGGCCTACCTCCTTTTGGGGAGGTCAGGAGTTCGACCCCCGTTGACTACATATTAAAATTAAAAACACAATTTCATCCCTGCCATGAAGTATCCACCCATGACACATTTCCCATATCGTTTGGGGGTAAATGGGAGGGGGTATTACTTGGCCGTGCCGTTGGATCGGTTTCAAGGTTTCCTCCCGGGCAACGATGGGGGCGGGGTTTATCGCTACATCGGCATAGTCGAAACGGGAGATGATCGCAACGGGTGGTTAAAGTCCCCCTCGGGTGATCCCAATCGCTGTAAAAAAAAAAACAATTTTATTGATGAGAGTTGCAATTAAGTTTACTTAACAGTTAAAGACATTCTTACAATGCTTTTAACTGATACTACATGAATTAATTTTCTGCAGTTTTTATCAATGAGACTTGCTGCAGTTCACCCTAGCATCGATATCAACCTAGACAACTTTTATTCTTTTGAGGTAATATTTTGCTGTCATTTTGCCTACTTATATGTTTTCACATTCTATGTTATAATTCATTAATTTTGTTTCACATTTACCATTTTATCTTTAAAAGAAGTTTATAAGTTAACATCCTTTAATAATACCATCCATTGGGAAATGAACTGTGAGATGAAATCAGTGACATCTGTCACTATTTCCCTAAACCACCATATCAAAATATTTCAAAAGGACAAGCTCTATAAAGATATGAGAATTGAAAATTAGACCACATTTGTCAATTAAATTCACATTGATTTGAGAAATCACAACTATGGTTCAGTAACTCTGTACTGTAATTACTCTTTTGGGAATGTACATTCAAGCCACTGGTTCACTTGGGTACTATAAAAATCACTGGTTGCATTTATTTAATTTTTTTTATTTGCAAAAATAACGATAACTCATATAAAAATCAGTGGTTGCATTTATACTAGTCATATAAAGAAGTCATTAATATGGTTGGTTTAGGTCAATAGGCCCACCATTTAGGTGACCAGGCTAGGATTGTATCTAATAAAAGGTGACATTTTTGTCCATAGTCTAATATTCTCCATTAATTTTCAATTAATAATATTCTCCATTAATTTTCAATTAATTTATTTTACCCATTTTGACACCTTGCAGAGTGGGTCACTTATGGACTGCATCTATGGTATGGTTTCACCATCATTGAGCCACCAGCTATGGTAGACCGATGGTTACACCAGCCACTATGGGGTGTGGATGAGATCAACCCAAGTTTTATGACTCAAGAAAACTCAATTTTAAGCTATGATTCTTCTGGTAATTCAGGTAAATCTTATATAGTTAAAAACGTGGTGTTTAGATTGTATGTTAACATTGAGTTGTAGCTCAGCTGGTAGTGGTCTGTCTCTCTTACGGAGAGATCGGGAGTTCGACTCCACTCAACTGCAACATTGCACTCAGTGTTATCCCTGACCTAAGGTATCCACCCAGGTCGCCTTTCGCTTCGTGCGGAGGCAGGGGGAGGGGGTTTTACCGGCCATGTCCTCAGATTGGTCCGGGTTTCTTCCAGGACAGTAGTTGGGGGCGGGTTATGCAACTACGGGAGATGAACGCGTGTGTGCTTAAGTCCCCCTGGGTGATTCCAAAATGATGTCCAAAAAAAAGATTGTATGTTGATTTGAAATGTCTGTATCTTTTGCAGTGTCATTGCATACGAACGAGCTGAAAACGAAACTACGAAGATTGGATTTCGGTTAAGTGGTAGGTAGGGAGCAATTTGTATATATGGGAAGATATTAATCGGTAGAATGTAGAAGAAGCAGCAGCTTCGTGTTGAATCATTTCGGTAAGTTAGAGAGATGAAGAAGCTTTTTGTTATTTAATCATTTATGAGTAGGTTTTAGAAATATGTAGGAGATTTGACTAGTTAAACAAAGATGGTATTATGCATATATTTAAATAAATATATTATATATAATATAAATTATATTTTTTATTTATATATACAGTTGGACTATCATTTATGAATATTGTATTGAGTACAAACCAATCCTGTCAATGCGTATTTTTATTTACTAGAAATAACAGAGATCGAACAAGGTTTCTTAAATGAAGATATTAACCCAACCCGAACATTAGAACATAGTGTAATCTCAATTGTAATTTCAATGTGCTCGCTCTGTATACATTGTAGTTGTTCATATTGTTTAGAACGAACAAAACGAGAGTCAATGTGTTTTGGTCGTCTGTGACCAATTACTTTCACAAGAGATCATCACTATCTTTTTACTGTTGTACCACGTATATATATATACATATATATATATATATATATACATATATATATATATATACATATATATATATATACATATATATATATATATACATATATATATATATATATATATATATATATATATATATATATATATATATATATATATATATATATATATATATATATATATATATATAAGACTAAAAACAAACAGAGTAACTAAGATAAAGAATGATGCTTATAGTTATGTGACAAAATCTTTTTAATTGATAGACACATCGTATGTATAATTTTAATGATATACGGAGTAATATAATATTTATTATTATTATTATTTAATTATACTCCTGGAGTATTATTATTATCATGCTTAATTAATATTTTTATGCTATAAATAATTTAAAACTCTAGATAATAAGTAAATAACTGGTATTTTAAACCTGAATTCAAAGGAAGAAATTGTATATATTGCGAATATAACGTATTTGTTACCTAATAAAATGACGGAATTTAAGGAATTTGTAACAGAAATTCATAATTATCTAAAGGCTAGATTTTTCATAATTTTTTTTTTTACCAAAAAACAGAAATTTTCAGTCAAATTAAACTGTATAACTTTGTGTATTAATGTTGTTTGATTGGTTACGTAGATCTCCAAGAACAAAAAAAAAAAAAAAAAGCCATGGCGAATTCCATACCTTTAGTTTTACAAATCAAAATCCTTTGTCATCTTCCTGTTAAATCACTTATTCGATTTCGATCCGTCTCAAAAATATGAAAGTCTTTAATTGATAGTCCCGATTTTAATTCCAATTACATTGTTCGCCAGGCGCAACGAAAACGTCTTTTGTTATGGTGTGAGTATACAAATAATGATTGGATAGTTGATGATGATGATTCATTCCCCCAACACAAGATGAATTTGTCGCATCCTCGTTTCTTTAACCGACTTTTAAATAGAGATCGAATAGATTTTGTTGATACAACGCAAATAGAGTTTGTTGGTAGCTCTTATGGCTTTCTTTGCTTTGCTGGTGGTTATTTAAGTGAAGATTATTTTAATCGCTACGTTATATGGAATCCTTCGATAAGAAAATCAGTAGCAATTGATGCTCCTTATTATGAGGATGTTTTTGTTGGTTTTGGTGTTTGTCCTAACACTCTTGACCCTAAGATTGTCAGGATAAATATCGTTCATGTTTCACGTGATGATGTTCTATATGATTATGACAAAGATAAAGTTTGGCGAGTTGAAGTATTTACGTTAAGTGGAGGTGTGTGGAGAAGTCCGTTAACCAAACTTCCTCGTAAATGGTTAAAAATTGATTTGTATTTCGAAGGGATTGGTTACAAAACTCCAGCAGTTATGAACGGGTTTATTTACTGGTGTGCGTATAATTATTCTACTAACACGATCGTATCTTTTGATTTGGGAAGTGAAGAATTCGCAAAAGTACGAGTACCTGGTAATTTAATCGATATTAACATCTTTAAGCTAAGAAACTCTCTTGGTCTGGTTGATGGTTTCCAGTGGTTTCCAGCCGTCATCTAGATGGCTTTGTTCCAGCCGTCATCTAGATGTTCAAAGCTGCCGATGTTGACAACGCGTATGGAAGTGGCAAACTTGAACACGATGACAGCCGCCAACTTCCGCCAACCTTCCTCGTTCACACCATTCACCGCCATAGAATTTTTGCTATAAATAGAGATGCAAACTTTCATTGTAAATCATCCCAAAATCACTCAGAGAAGTGTAATCACAACCTAGAGAATGTGTGTGAGTTTAAGAGTTTTTTTTTTTGTAAGAGTTTTGTAATACTCTGTAAATCTATTCTTGTAAGTAATAGAATTATTTTCTCTCAAATTTGTATCTCCCAACGTCCAGGCGATCCTCTCTTCCTAACAAGTGGTATCAAGAGCTTGGTTAGAGACGTTGGTTGAGTTTTTTGGGTCTTCTGAAGTTTTCTCAAAATTCAATTTTGAGTGTACCAATGGATTCGTCTCGTCGAACCGAGTCCAACGCAAAAAACGGTGACTTAAACGGAGTTATAACGAGCCTAGAAAACGCGGTCAAAGTTTGGTCAACTCTCCGGAATCTCGCCGGAGAAGACGACCGGTGCCGGAATTTTCGCCGGAGAAGATGATCACTGTAGCAGTACTGTAGCAATTCGCTGTAGCAGCTGGCGGCACTGTAGCAAGTACTGTAGCAGTACTGTAGCAAGTTACTGTAGCACAGTACTGTAGCAATTCTGAAATTTTACAATTAGCTCCCTAAAATTTTCAGAAATTCATTTTTGGTCCCTGAAGTTTATAAAAATTATAATTTTGCCCCGTAAGTGGAATTTAAGCCGCGAAGTGTCTATTCCACCATTTTCAACCGTTCCGGACGTAACGGTGATCTCTGTCTTCTACAATTCAACCCCGTTTGTGTTGAAAAATTATTTGTAAGGTGATAATGTCCATAGAAGAGTCAACATCATCTTCGGGAGCTATGATTATGCTCACAGCCACAAACTACACGCTGTGGAAACCTCGGATGGAAGATCTTCTCAGCTGTAAGGATTTGTTCGATCCTATTGAATTGAAGGGTATAAACCCTGATTCTGCCAAAGAGAAAGAGTGGAATAAATCAAACCGAAAAACTATTGGTCAGATCCGTCAATGGATTGATCATAGTGTCTTCCACCATGTTGCACAAGAGACAGACGCATATGTCCTCTGGAAAAAGTTGGAGGACATGTACCAGGCCAAGACTGCTCGGAATAAAGCCCTACTGATGAGGCGTTTAGTCAACATAAAGCTCAAAAGTGGAACTTCAGTTGCCGAGCATACCAGTGAGTTCTAGAGCTTGGTCAACCAGTTATCGTCTGTAGAGATGCCTCTTGGCGATGAAGTTCAGGCGCTACTGCTACTTAGTTCCCTTCCCGATAGTTAGGAAACGCTGGTAGTAACACTCAGCAACTCAGCACCGAATGGCAAACTTACCATGTCAATGGTCAAGGATGCCCTATTCAGTGAAGAGGCAAGGAGAAAGGACATGGGCACAGATCAGACCCATGCCTTTGTCACAGAGAATCGGGGGAGACAACGAATGAGTAGCAAAAATAAATGGAGAGGCAGAAGCAAGAGCAGGGGCAGGTCAGCTGATGGCAGAAAACCAACATATAAATGCTATCATTGTGGATTAGAGGGACATATGAAGAAGAACTGCTATAGATTGAAAGAGGAACAAGGTCAAAGCAGTTCATAGCCGAAGAATAAGGGTGGAGAAACATTAGTGACTATCTCTGGTGATGTCGCTTATTGTTCAACTCATTATGAGACATGCCTTCACGTCTCACGAGAAGAAACAGAATGGGTGGTAGATACTGCAGCTTCCTACCACGTGACTCCATATAAGGAATACTTCACAACATACAAAGCTGGTGACTTTGGAGCTGTGAAGATGGGAAATTCCAGTTCCGCTGAGATTGTCGGAATTGGTGATGTCAAGATAAAGACAAGTTTCGGGAGCACAATCACTTTGAAGGATGTCCGCCATGTGCCAGATCTT
Source organism: Rutidosis leptorrhynchoides (assembly GCF_046630445.1). NCBI lineage: Eukaryota > Viridiplantae > Streptophyta > Magnoliopsida > Asterales > Asteraceae > Rutidosis > Rutidosis leptorrhynchoides. Next base: position 19,961,120 of record NC_092343.1, on the reverse strand, counting down.
CGGCTGAATTTACTTTCCGGATTAGCTCTCGACAAACAAGGCTATGATAGTCATTTCAGTAGAGGCACATGGAAATTGTCAAGAGGCGCTATGATAGTCGCTCGAGGACACATTTGTGGCACACTATACAAAACTCATGTGAATATCTGCACAGACAGCATTAATGTTGCAGAAAAGGAGGCTTCACAAAATTTATGGCACCAGAGACTCAGTCACATGAGTGAGAAAGGGTTGTCTACCCTAATAAAGAAGGAGCTTATCAATGTAGACAAGGACGCTGCACTAGATCCTTGCAATCATTGTCTGTTTGGTAAGCAGCATAGAGTCTCGTTTAATTCATCTTCAACGAGAAAATCAGAGTTACTTTGTCTGGTACACTCTGATGTTTGCAGTCCCTTAGAGGCTGAATCAATTGGCGGCAATCGATACTTTCTGACGTTTATCTATGATACTTCTCGAAAGGTGTGGGTATATTTCTTGCGGACGAAGGACCATGTTTTCGATTACTTCAAACAGTTTCATGTCATGGTAGAACGTGAGACAGGAAAGAAGTTAAAGTGTCTTCGATCCGACAACGGCGGCGAATACTCTTCCAGGCAGTTCGATGCCTATTACAGATCATATGGCATCCGACTTGAGAAGACGGTCCCACGTACCACTCAACACAATGGTCTAACAGAAAGAATGAACCGAACAATCATGGAACGTGTTCGGAGCATGCTCAGTATGGCTAAGCTGCCAAAGCCATTCTGGGGAGAAGCAGTCAGAGCCGCATGTTACTTGATCAACCGATCTCCATCAGTACCACTGAATTTTGAAGTCCCGGAGAAACTTTGGTCTGGAAAGGATCCATCATACTCCCACTTAAGAGTATTTGGATGTTTGGCGTACGCACATGTATCCAAGGAGCTCGGGCAAAAGCTGGATGCAAGGACCACTCCATGCATATTCATAGGCTATGGAGATGAAGAGTTTGGATACAGATTATGAGATCCAAAGGAGAAAAAGGTGATCAGAAGTAGGGACGTAGTGTTCCATGAAAGCCAGACAATAGAAGATATTGAAAAGCCCACAATATCTCAGAAGACAAATGTTGCTGCTCAGGTGCCAGAGGCAACAACGGAATCATTCATGAGAAATGAATTTTCAGTGCAGGAAGAAATGCCAGAAGTAGAAGATAATGAGGAAAATGACGGTGCTGAGCAGGGGGAGCCACAACCCCATCTGCCAGACGTTTCAGCACCATCACAAGGTCAAGATGATGGTGGATCTCCTCAGAATATTCCAGAAGTTCGTAGATCTGAACGAGGTCGGATTCTATCGAGTAAATATCCAGAATCCGAGTACCTTCTACTTACTGAAGATGGAGAACCAGGGAGTTTTCATGAATCAGTAACTCATAAGGATAAAGAAAAATGGTTGCTCGCAATGCAGGATGAGATGGATTCTCTGCAGAAAAATCAGACTTATGAGATCGTAGAACTTCCACGCGAGAAGAAGGCACTGAAAAACAAATGGGTGTTCAAGCTGAAAAAGGATGGTAGTGGAAACGTGGTGAAATACAAAGCACGGATTGTAGTCAAAGGATTCCAACAGAAGAAAGGGATTGATTTTGATGAGATATTTTCACCAGTAGTCAAGATGACTTCAATTAGAGTCATACTTGGATTGGTCGCAAGTATGAACTTGGAGCTTAAACAGATGGATGTAAAGACAGCTTTTCTTCATGGAGATTTACATGAAGAAATTTACATGGAGCAGCCAGAAGGTTTTGAGATTTCAGGAGATAACCTCGTATGCAAGCTGAAGAAAAGTTTATATGGTTTAAAGCAGGCACCTAGGCAGTGGTACAAGAAGTTTGACTCGTGCATGGTGAGTCAAGGGTACAAGAAAACTGCAATAGATGAGTGTGTTTACATTCAGAAGTTTTCTGAAGGAGATTTCATTGCTCTTCTACTATATGTAGACGATATTTTGATCGTAGGGAAAGACGCAACGAAGATCAACCAGCTGAAGAAAGAACTCTCTAAGTCTTTTGACATGAAAGACTTAGGATAGGCTTAACAGATTTTAGGAATGCAAATAACCCGAGACAGAAAGAATAAAAGGTTATGGCTTTCTCAGGAGAAGTATATTGAACGAGTGCTTTCACGTTTCAATATGAACAATGCCAAACCTGTTAGCATTCCATTAGCCAAACATTTCAAGTTAAGCAAGAGTTCTTGTCCCTCATCCAAGGAAGAGATCGGGGAGATGTCTTAAGTACCATATTCTTCAACAGTTGGAAGTTTGATGTATGCAATGGTGTGTACAAGGCCCGATATTGCTCATGCAGTGGGAACGGTGAGTCGTTTTCTCTCCAACCCCGGGAAAGAGCATTGGAATGCAGTAAAATTGATTCTCAGATATCTTAAAGGTACAAAGAATCTATGTCTTTGTTACGGGGGAACTGATCCAATCTTGGAAGGCTATACAGATGCGGATATGGCCGGAGATCCTGATAGTAGGAAATCTACTTCAGGATTCATTTACACTTTTGCAGGAGGAGCTGTTTCATGGCAGTCAAGACTACAAAGGTGTGTTGCATTATCCACAACTGAAGCAGAGTATATTGCTGCCGCAGAAGCTGGAAAAGAAATGTTGTGGTTAAAGCGTTATCTTCAAGGATTTGGAATCAAGCAAAGGAGTACAAGGTATATTGTGACAGTCAGAGTGCTCTAGATTTGAGCAAGAACTCCATGTACCATTCCCGTACAAAACATATTGATATTCGCTATCATTGGATACGCGAGGTAATTGATCGACAACTGTTGAGACTAGTGAAGATCCATACAAAGGAGAATCCTGCAGATATGTTAACAAAGGTGGTGACCCGAGAGAAGTTGGAGTTATGCAGAGACATAACTGGAATGTTCGTTGATTCGGCTGGAGGGGGAGAATTGATGGTTTCCAGTGGTTTCCAGCCGTCATCTAGATGGCTCTGTTCCAGCCGTCATCTAGATGTTCAAAGCTGCTGATGTTGACAACGCGTATGGAAGTGGCAAACTTGAACATGATGACGGCCGCCAACTTCCGCCAACCTTCCTCGTTCACACCATTCACCGCCATAGAATTTTTGCTATAAATAGAGATGCAAACTTTCATTGTAAATCATCCCAAAATCACTCAGAGAAGTGTAATCACAACCTAGAGAGTGTGTGTGAGTTTGAGAGTTTTTTTTTGTAAGAGTTTTGTAATACTCTGTAAATCTATTCTTGTAAGTAATAGAGTTATTTTCTCTCAAATTTGTATCTCCCAACGTCCAGGCGATCCTCTCTTCCTAACACTAGTTGGTATGGTTGAATTTAGCTCAAAAGGATATGTTTACGATGTGTGGTCGATGGACCATGTTTCAAAATTCTTTACCAAGCTCTATAGTGTGACCCTACCAAATATGTGGTGGCATGTATTAGGATTTAGGGATAATGAGCAACTTATAGTCGTAAAGAGTAATGATGAACGGGGACCTGAGTTTGTAGCTTACGAACCCAATTTGAAACACTTCAACGATCTTGGGAGCTATGTTTCCTCTTTTAGCTCCTACACAGAATCACTACTTCTGCTTGATCAATTAGGCACACTTAATGATGATGATGATGATGATGATGAACACGCTACAAGATTTGTAGATCACGAAAGTTGAAATCTACTAATCTGTTTGAGTTTTGAAGAATGCAACAAGGAATATATGAATTGAAAGATGAAAGTCCAATTTATATTCACATTTTAGTTTTTCGTTATGTAATATTTGCATAGATGCATTTTTGATAGCTTTAAATCTTAGTTTATGATTTATTATTGATTACTGATTATTTATGAATTATGAATTATGATTTATGATTTATGATTATGAGACATTTAGAGGGATAAAAGTTACACTCTGAATCAACATCTAATAGTATTGAAGTCAACTTGTTTTCACATGAATGCTTTCAATTCGTGTTCTGGTGTTTCGTCTTCCAGAGATTAATTTATTAATATACATACAAACACACTTACACAAAGACAAAAGTACAAACACAAACTAGAACCCCAAAAAGGCACAACGTATAGTAACAGTTTGGAGATCAACAGTAGATTGATACTTATTAATATTACTACATTCAAAATCATCAAAATAATTTTTCAGATGAAATCATTGTGTTACTCGATTAATGTTCTTGAGTTTGGTCACAATTCGATTCTCCATGTTTATGTTAATACGTCTCGATAGGTAAATCACACACTACCTTAAAAGATAATTATGGTGGTTAACATTGAGTCTTTTGTTTTGGTGGTGTTTTTTAGTTATATATGCTTTTGCTGCAAATTATAAGCTCCTTTGGTGTTGTTTATGTTGTATATTGCACGAAATGCCTTTCTTCTGTTTCTGGGTCAAAGAATTATGGAGTACATTATTAATGCAGTATACTAGTGGTCACAATGAGAGATGGTAACTTTGACCCATTTTCTTAAGAATGAGTAGATTTGTTAATTAATGCAAGTATGCAACCTCCTGACTCGTGAGTATATTTTTCTAGTTACAACCTCATAAGTCAATATCTCAAATATTTTGATTAGTGTTGTAACATTATTGATTTTCACTTGTGTTTTGGGATGGGGTGGGTAGATCTCAAGTTCGAGTCTCTTCTCTTAAAAATATCCGTGGGATTTATTTCCGAAAGCCGGATTGCCCCGATGAGGTTTTACCGATCTGTATTCAGGACCCAGGTTCGACCCGCCTGCCCCTCGGGATGGTTTAAGGTTTGGATCCCTATAATGCGGTTCGGGATTCCGCCCGAAAGAGCATGAGTGCGTGGCAAATGAGAGTATTTGATGCCAATAACTTGCCTTTAGAAAAAAAACATTATTGCTTTTCTGAAACATTGAATTGTATATTACTTACTAACAATTTTTAAATAATTGAACGACCAAGTATGTTGGGTCAGGTTGACCCGTTTCGATTATATTTGGCTTTTATGTGACAGTTATTGAATTTTACCAACTTTTTTATACACGTTAACGATAGTTTTTAGAAATGTCGTTAAAAAAGTACATTTAATATTAACATTTTAAACAATAGGAGGCAATTCATAAGTTTGCATTTTTTTTTCTTCTAAAAAACGATTACTGTTGAAAAGGAATTCATCAAAAGATGAACCCCAAACAAGAATACGAAGAAGGACGGAAGGACTTGAAACTAGAAAAAGCGACTCTACCCGCTATCTAAAACCGAGCCAAACCAAACTAAGAATACAAAAGCATACATCGCAACCAAAAAACTACACGAGATACCGTTAGAAAAATAGATAACGACATAATAGTAACAAGCCAAAAAAAACAAAAGCAACATACTGATAGTGCTCGATTTATACATCTTACCCCTTGCACTATCGGGTTAGTTTGAAGTTATTTCGTTTGACATTTGAAGATAAAGTGTTCATATTTGATGAAGATTAGAGTTTATGGTTCAAGGAAGTTAGTTGGTGTTAATTTCGAGTGTTTCAGAACTAAAATGTTACATATAAAGTTCCAGGTTCGAACTCGGGTTAACGCCAAAAGTTAAAATCAAATTTCAAGCTTAAAATGGAGTTTTCAGGCTCGCTATCGCGAGGCTTTGCCTCTCTATCGCGAGATTGGTGTCGAGCCTTTCTCATGAACCAAAACAGTTTGAATCGAACGCGAGATCGGGAGAACTGGACCTCGTGATCACGAGGTCCTATGCTGTTAATTGTCGCGATCGTGAAAATGGGCTGGATGGGGCTGATGTATTTATTTCGATGCTCGATTAGTTTTTAGGGTATGTACATTTTGGTTTTGTTTTTGGTCGAGTTTAGGGCGATTTTAGAGCGTCAAAGACCAATCTTCACCAAATCAAAAGGGGATTAACATCAAGCATTAATCTTGTGTAATTATTCATCATTGGTACATTATTTTCCATTAGTTTTTGTGAGATTGCTATGGATCTATATTGTTTTTATTGTTTGAATGTTTATCCATGAATATGCTAGGCTAAATCTCCTTGTGTTTGTTTCGATGTGAATCTTATGATCGTTAGATTGCTTTATTTTATGAATAATATTGTTTGATTAATTATTGTTATTAACTTTGATCAAAAGAACCATTATTATGTATGTTTATTACTTTAATTCGATTGTACAATTTTTTGACTAGTTTACGTGAGTTAATTGGTGATAAACAGTTTGTACTTCAACACGTTAGTGATCTAGACAGTTACATGTGAGTGTAGTTGGTAATTGAATGGTAATTTTAACTTCATAATCTTGATAATTACTCTGAGTGATCTTTGTAGTTAGGATTTTACGTGAGTCTAATCCATGGTTGAATCTTAATAGCTTAATCATAATATAGTTTAATCTTTCGAATAAAATCTACTTGAGTTAATTGAGTTTGATTGATTAAGACTTTGTGAAGAGTCATGAAACTATATTTTCAGATAATTAATCGGTTTTAATTGAAAGAGCAATCTGTCACGACCCTGCTTTTTCCGTTATCTTTTTCCGTTAATTATTTAACGACCGTTAACTGTTAGTGTGCCACGTCATTTCCATGACCTATATTATTATTTTTGTAATAATATATATATAATAATTATTATGTGTTATGTGGATATATGTATTCATATTTTAAAATTATACGTTTCTACATTCCGCGGATTTCCATCCGGCGAATCTTTTCGGTTTTTAAACCAACGGTCGAGCTTTCAGGATTTTTAAATCCTAAATATTTTAAATATGATATTTTAAGGTCATATTATTAATAGGTGTATTTATATTTATTTTTCGTCGCGCGTTTGTTATCTTTCCGGATTTTTAATCGCGTAAGTGCGTTTTCGCGTTTCGGGCTTCGTTCGGGTTTTCGGGCCACAAGTAATTTAGCAATTGAGTGAGATGGACCCATGGGGCCCACCCCCATGCAATTTTCGGCCGAACCCCATGGGGAGGGGGGAGCCTTTCCTTGTTTTTCCATAATTAGATTTATTCTAATTTTATTATTTTGTAAAAACATTACCTAAACCTAAAACCTAAATTTTATCTTTTTCTCTCTTCTCCCTCTCCCATAGTCGACGCCACCAGCACCACCAATCTTCATCATCTTCATCAATTTTATAGCTTGGATCTTTAATTGGCTTGCATAATCGTGTTCCTCTCTCCGTTCTCTACGCGATCATATACTTTGATTCTCGATTAGGGTATAAACCCTAACCCTAGCTTTTTGATTTTTCAATTATATTACTGATTTTATATGTTATATGATTAGTATGATATGTATAAGTTGTTGTAATGTTGTTTGAATGCGTAGAATTACTCGTTTGTACATGATTTCGGTTTGTAAATTTTGGACAGCAGTTTGATTCGTATATTCTGACTATATAACTGTTATGAATGTTAAAATAAAGTACATAAATGAGTTCCTCTCATCAAGACATTAATTTTAGACTCCGGATTCATGTCGTTTCGATTCCCGGAGCCCTAGATACGCTTAATTTGGTTTTTGTTAAAGATTGAAAGGTGTTCTTGGCATGAACAAGGTTGGGTCCGACTTTGTGACCATCCTTGGTGTCTTTAGGGTGCCTCAATTGGTTAGGACTGATGGTGAGACGAATATTCATGTTCGGGTCACCTAAATCCGAGCCACGGTTCACCCGTTTTGCCCGAATTACTGTTTGAGTAAAATGATTTTCCCAGTTGATGTCATGGCTGATATCCACGACCTAGGGACTGTTCTTGGAGTGTTCTTGAGTTCATAAATGTGTCGGGTGGTTTGAGTAGGTGAAGTTGCATATGTGGCTTGCCCGAAACCGACACCCGGGGCTCAAGATACGACCCGGCGAACTTTTAAACTTAAAACTTATGGTTAATGATTAAACATATGATAAAATTTATGGAATTCATTATTAATTAATTACTTAAGATAAAAGAAGTAATCATTATTATTTAAAACATATGATATAAATATTTATTATATCATTTAATTATTAATTATAATTTAATTAACATTTTAATTAAACTTATGATTAGTAATACTTTTATTATTAAAGGAAAATACTTATGATAAGTATTAAATTTGTTTTTGAGAAATTATTAAAAGACTTATAATAAATATTAAATAATTATTTAATTATTATAAGACTTAATTATTATTTAATTATGACTTAATTATTAAATACTTATGATTTAATAATTTTAATTAGAAACTTATGATATGATTAATAATTCATTATTAATTAATAATACTTATGATATGATTTAAAATTTATTATAAATTAATAATATTTATATTATGATTGATATTTAATTAATTAATTAAATACTTATGTTATACTAATTATAACATTTCAACTTATATTAACTTTAATAATTCATTTTATTTAATTAAACTTATGTTAAGACATTATTATACACTTTTGACTTTAAATAACATTATAACCTATGTTATTATTATAACTTACACTTTTAAAATTAATGTTGACTATGTTTGACCAAGGTTGACTTTTGAGTTGACTTTCGGTTGACTTTGACTTTCAGTTGACTTCTGTTGACTTTCTAAATAAGGAAACTTTCCTAACTTCAAAACTTTCTAAAAATAGAACTTCTAAATTTGGAAACTTTCCAAAAATAGAAACTTTCCTAAAATAGAAAACTTTCCAAAAATGGAAACCTGCTAAAAATAGAAACTTTCTAAAAATAGAAAGTGTGTGTCCTTATGCTGTTCCAATCAAACCGATGCTTGTTGAGTAATGTTCTATGCCTACTTGCAACATGTACAATAGCTATCATACTAAGACTTGGCCTAAGTTAGTTATTTATTTCGACCTGCTTTATTTATAGGTCGGCGTTGTGATCTTTCTTGATCACTTTACTTTACGTGCTGTTCGCTTGTTTGTGAGATTTCTTCAGTTGCTATTTAAGGTGAGTTATAGTCCCGTTTTTACATACTTTTCAAAGTATATTTTTGGGATGTGATTACATGCAGATTTTTATTTACGTTTAGACACAAGTAACAGTTAAATTTAATTATTCATTGTGAGTTGGACAAAAATATTCTCTAGTCTGGTAACTGTAATCACTGGTTTCTACTGGTGAACGCGAATCCTACAGATAGATCTATCGGGTTTGACAACCCCATTTCGAGCTAGTCGCGCTAGCAATTTATAATCGGAATGTTTAGTACTTCGTAATTTGTTGTAGATACACTGTCCAAGTGTATATTTTTATTGTGTTTGGCAAGGGTAAATAAAGGGTTAAGTGGTTACCAGGTGGCTCATTGATAATGGAATAATGTTTAATGTTTTCTAACATTTTTAAATCTTGTGGTCTAAAGTTTACTTATTTATTTAAACCTATAATTCACTCAACCTTTGTGTTGACAGTTTACTTGCATGTTTTCACAGGTACTTGAGTTATTTGATGCTTCCGCTGTCGTTAGAAGAGTCTGCATGCATTTGGGCAGATTTTATGAAACTATTTATGAAACTTAAGTTTGCATTCTATTTTGGATAATTTAAATTGTGGGTTGTTGGCAATGTTTTGTGTCAACTTTTGGTTTAATATTATGGTTGGTTGGTTTTCAAACTACTTAATTTGGTTTGTTTCCTTTTTGGGAACATTTTGAAATAAAAGAATGCAACTTTGTTTATTTAATTCATTTAAGTCCGATCAAGCTATGGGACCAACTGACGGATCCGTTAAGTGTTTTGACGGGGTCGTCACATGTGGTATCAGAGCTCTGGTTGTAGGGAACTAGGCGGTCTTAATGTGGTCAACCCGTGGTTATTAGGGTGCATTAGAGTCTAGTCTACAGCCCGACCATTTTGCTATAGCATTATTATGCATTTCATTTCGTATAAGTTATATTATTAGCTTTCATATCTTTTGGTATATGGTTTGCGGTTTTGCTGTTTGCAGATGTCGACTTCGAGCGATAACTCTGTTGCTGCTCCTGCTCCACCGTCTCCTGCTAGACGTCGTGCTAATCAACCGGAGATCGATGATCCTGTTCATTACTATTTTTCTACCATTACTCATATGAACCGGGCTTATAATGAGGTGACACGTATTAACGCCCTTAGTGATTGTTTGCGCACCTTGCCACATAATGAAGTTATGGACGAGATCCGTGCCGACATGGGTAACTTTATCACTTTCAAGCATAGGGTTGAGGATGCGAACCGCAAGCGTGATCGAGAAGTTAATGCTAAGTTCGAGGCTCTCGAGAGCACTGTTCGTGTGTTGAAGGAAGAGTTGGATGTTGTGAAAGGGAAGTTGCGTAAGTATGAGGATCCTGCTGAGACTCATGCTGGACCAGCTTATCACACCCGCTCTAAGCGAATGTGATGTGATTATTCATATTGATTATCTATTTCATCAGACTTAATGTCCTTTTTATACATACATTTTGGGTTATGTACGGCGTTTTGCCGAGGATTTTATTAAGATTTTGTTATGGGATATTTTTCATTATGTATGGATGGTTATTTTTATGACATCTATTATCATTATCATGTTTTATTTCTGATGTTGTGGCTCTTGGCATGTTATATTATGCGTAATATATGTTCATGTATGTTAGGTGCTATGTATGTTGTATGATGTTATCATAAAATATGTATGCATGTGATGGTTATTTCTATAACAATCATAACTGTCATGTTATTACTCATAGTGTTAGTTGACTAATATCTTAATGGTTAGTCTTTTCGTGTTTTGATCTATTCCTTTATGACACTAGTATTATTCTTGGTACTAACGGATGTGTTATTCTATTTTGAAGATCATGCCTCCAAGAGAGTCCACTGAAGCGCGTATGCAACGCCTGATCAATGAAGGAATTGCTGCTGCTATGGCAGCAAATGCTGATGTTAACGCCAATGTGAACAACAACGTGGGATGCTCCCACAAAACTTTTATGGCTGGTCGACCTCAAGAATTCAGTGGTACGGAAGGACCAATAGGGCTTACTCGTTGGTTCGAGAAAATCGAATCTATTTTCAGGGTCAGTCGAGTCCGTGAAGAGGACAAAGTTAGTTTCGCTAGTTGCACTCTCAAGGATAGTGCCTTGACATGGTGGAACAATCTGGTTAGTAGTTTGGGAAGCGATGTAGCTTATGGTTTGGCCTGGAATGATTTTAAGGAAAGATTGATCACCCGCTATAGACCTCGGGGTGAGCTTAAGAAGCTAGAGGTTGAGCTCAAGAATTTGAAAATGCATGGCACCGAGTTAGATGCCTATGAACGAAGGTTTTTCGAGTTAACTTTGCTGTGTCCTAGGGTTTATGCGGATGAGGACCGCAAAATTGAGGCTTACATTGATGGTTTGTCCGAGAAGATTGAACACGGGGTTGAGTCCAGTGAACCCCAGACTATTGAGGCAGCTATGACTATGGCCCACAAACTTAATGACAAAGTGTTGAGAAGAAGCAAGACTACAGTTGTTGAAAGTAGTGAGGAGGTTGTCAAGAAAGCTGATAATGGGAAACGAAAGTGGGATAACAACCGCAATCAAAACCAAAATCAGCAGAAGAAACAGGATACCTCAGGTGCTAACAACAGGAATCAGCGTGTGTGTCCTCGTTGCTATAAAGTTCATGATGGTTACTGCACAGTTACTTGTAAGAGGTGCTCTAAGCAAGGGCACATTGCTAAAGATTGTACAGTGCTTTTGCCGGGGTCTGCTACTCCCGCGACTGGTGGTAATAATAATAATGTTGGTAATAGAGGTGGTAACGGTAACGGTAATGGGAAATCGAATAATGGAAGTAATCCAAGGGTTTGTTATGAGTGTGGGAAGCCGGGGCATTTCCGAGATGCTTGTCCCAACAAGAAGACTGCAGAGACTGCACGCGGCCGAGCGTTCAACATTAATGCTAAGGATGCGGAGGAAGATCCTAAGCTTGTTACTGGTACGTTCTCAGTCGACGATTTATCAGTTTATGTGTTATTTGATTCAGGGGCTGATTTAAGTTTCGTGTCGAGTAAATTAAGTCCGAGAATCAAAACGCCGTTAGCTCTCTTAGACAATACTTATGTTGTTGAAGTAGCTAATGGTAAGGAACTTACTGCTAAGACTGTACATCGTAAGTGTAACATTAATCTGGGTGGTAGGGATTTCGAGATAGATTTGATACCGATTGAACTTGGTAGTTTTGATATTGTTATTGGTATGGATTGGTTGTCCGCGAACCGTGCCGAGATCGTCTGTTATGATAAGGCTATTCGTATTACTGATGTGATTGGAGAGCCACTGATGGTCTTTGGGGATAAGAAATGCACACAGTTAAACCTTATTAGCTGTATGAAAGTTCGTAAACATCTCCGTAAGGGCTGTCATGCTATCCTTGCTCATGTTGTTGATCCTAGTAAGGAAGTAAAGAACGTTGATGACGTTCATATTGTTAGGGATTTTCCCGAGGTGTTTCCCGATGACTTACCTGGCCTTCCGCCGCAACGCGCGGTAGAATTTCAAATTGATCTTGTTCCCGGCGCTGCTCCTGTAGCACGTGCTCCTTATCGTCTTGCGCCTTCTGAACTTCAAGAATTGTCAAGTCAACTCCGTGAGTTGATAGACAAAGGTTTTATTCGTCCTAGTTCGTCCCCTTGGGGAGCTCCTGTTCTGTTTGTTAAGAAGAAGGATGGTTCTTTTCGTTTATGCATTGATTATCGTGAACTGAATAAGCTCACTGTTAAAAATCGTTATCCTCTTCCGAGAATTGATGATCTGTTCGATCAGCTTCAGGGTTCTTCTGTTTATTCAAAAATTGATCTTCGTTCTGGCTATCATCAGTTGCGTGTTAAAGAATCTGATGTTTCAAAAACTGCTTTTCGCACCCGTTACGGTCACTTTGAATTTCTTGTTATGCCGTTCGGATTGACAAATGCACCTGCTGTGTTCATGGACCTCATGAACCGTGTGTGTAGACCCTATCTGGACAAGTTCGTTATTGTTTTCATCGACGACATCCTTATCTATTCTAAGAGTGATGAAGAGCACGAAGAACACTTGAGGTTAGTGCTTGATTTGTTAAAGAAAGAAGAGTTGTACGCTAAGTTCTCTAAGTGTGCTTTTTGGTTAAGAGAAGTTCAGTTCCTTGGTCACATTGTTAGCAAACAAGGAATACAAGTTGATCCTGCTAAAATTGAGGCGATTGAAAAGTGGGAAACCCCGAAAACTCCTACTCAAATTCGTCAGTTCTTAGGTTTGGCAGGTTACTATCGAAGGTTCATCCAGGATTTCTCTCGTATAGCGAAACCTCTGACTGCTTTAACGCATAAAGGGAAAAAGTATGAGTGGAAGGATGAACAGGAGAATGCTTTTCAGATTTTGAAGAAGAAACTGACTACCGCTCCGATATTGTCTTTACCGGAGGGTAATGATGATTTTGTTGTTTATTGTGACGCATCACGACAAGGCTATGGTTGCGTTTTGATGCAACGAAAGAAGGTTATTGCGTACGCATCACGTCAGTTGAAGATTCACGAGCAGAACTATACAACTCATGATTTAGAGTTGGGGGCTGTTGTTTTTGCACTTAAGATTTGGAGACATTATTTGTATGGGGTCAAGAGTACTGTGTACACAGATCACAAAAGTCTTCAACATATCCTCGATCAGAAACAGTTGAACATGAGACAACGAAGATGGATTGAGACGTTGAATGATTACGATTGTGACCTTTTGTATCACCCGGGCAAGGCCAATGTTGTGGCTGATGCATTGAGTCGTAAAGAAAGGACTGAACCTCGCAGGGTTAGGGCCTTGAATATGACAGTTAGATCAAACCTCGCAAGGCAGATTCTTGAGGCACAACAAGAAGCCTTAAAGGAAGAGAATTTTGTGAAAGAAAACGTAAGAGGTATGGCTAAGAAATTTGAGATTCGAGCAGATGGTACTAGGTACTTTGTAGGACGTCTTTGGGTTCCGAAGTTTGGTGAACTGCGACAACTTGTTTTGGATGAGGCTCATAAGTCTAGGTACTCTATTCATCCTGGTTCAGGGAAGATGTACCATGATCTTAAGGAGCTGTATTGGTGGCCAAATTTGAAAGGTGATGTGGCTACGTATGTGGCTAAGTGTTTGACCTGTTCTAAGGTCAAAGCTGAACATCAAAAACCGTCCGGATTGTTGGTACAACCAGAAATTCCCGAGTGGAAGTGGGAAGGTATCACTATGGACTTTATCACTAAGTTACCAAGAGTTTCGGGTGGCTACGATGCGATTTGGGTGATTGTAGATCGACTCACTAAGTCGGCTCACTTTTTGCCGATTAGGGAAACCGATTCCATGGAGAAACTCACCCGTTTGTATTTGAAAGAGATTGTTTCGAGGCATGGTGTTCCCGTTTCTATAATTTCCGACAGAGATAGTCGATTTGTATCGAGATTTTGGCAATCGTTGCAAGAAGCCTTGGGCACTAGATTGGATATGAGCACCGCTTATCATCCTCAAACGGATGGTCAAAGTGAGAGGACCATTCAGACATTAGAAGATATGTTGCGAGCTTGTGTGATTGATTTTGGAAATGGGTGGGATAAGTATTTGCCGTTAGCTGAGTTTTCTTATAACAACAGCTACCACGCAAGTATTAAAGCTGCACCGTTTGAAGCTTTGTACGGTAGGAAGTGTAGATCTCCTATTTGTTGGAATGAGGTTGGGGATGCTCAACTTACAGGTCCAGAGATTATTCACGAGACTACTGAGAAGATTGTTCAAATTAAAGAAAGGTTGAGAACTGCTAGAAGTCGGCAAAAGAGTTATGCCGACAAAGGAAGGAAAGATGTTGAATTTCAAGTTGGTGATCGTGTTATGTTAAAAGTTTCGCCTTGGAAGGGTGTTATTCGTTTTGGTAAAAGAGGGAAGTTAAGTCCTCGTTTTGTGGGACCGTTTGAGATCATTGAAAGAGTTGGACCGGTGGCTTATCGTTTGAAGTTGCCACAAGAACTCAGTGCTGTTCACGATGTTTTCCATATTTCGAACTTAAAGAAGTGTTTGGCTGAATTTGATCAGACTATTCCTTTGGAGGAACTTCAGGTTGACAAGCAATTGCATTTTATTGAGGAGCCAGTTGAGATCATGGACCGAGAGGTTAAGACTCTTAAACAGAGCAGAATTCCTATTGTTCGGGTCCGATGGAACGCTAGACGCGGTCCCGAGTTCACTTGGGAGCGTGAAGACCAAATGAAGCAGAAGTATCCGCATTTGTTCTCAGATGCCGAGTCAACCCCTGCGCCTGCTTAAATTTCGGGACGAAATTTCCATAACGGGGAGGTACTGTCACGACCCTGCTTTTTCCGTTATCTTTTTCCGTTAATTATTTAACGACCGTTAACTGTTAGTGTGCCACGTCATTTCCATGACCTATATTATTATTTTTGTAATAATATATATATAATAATTATTATGTGTTATGTGGATATATGTATTCATATTTTAAAATTATACGTTTCTACATTCCGCGGATTTCCATCCGGCGAATCTTTTCGGTTTTTAAACCAACGGTCGAGCTTTCGGGATTTTTAAATCCTAAATATTTTAAATATGATATTTTAAGGTCATATTATTAATAGGTGTATTTATATTTATTTTTCGTCGCGCGTTTGTTATCTTTCCGGATTTTTAATCGCGTAAGTGCGTTTTCGCGTTTCGGGCTTCGTTCGGGTTTTCGGGCCACAAGTAATTTAGCAATTGAGTGAGATGGACCCATGGGGACCACCCCCATGCAATTTTCGGCCGAACCCCATGGGGAGGGGGGAGCCTTTCCTTGTTTTTCCATAATTAGATTTATTCTAATTTTATTATTTTGTAAAAACATTACCTAAACCTAAAACCTAAATTTTATCTTTTTCTCTCTTCTCCCTCTCCCATAGTCGACGCCACCAGCACCACCAATCTTCATCATCTTCATCAATTTTATAGCTTGGATCTTTAATTGGCTTGCATAATCGTGTTCCTCTCTCCGTTCTCTACGCGATCATATACTTTGATTCTCGATTAGGGTATAAACCCTAACCCTAGCTTTTTGATTTTTCAATTATATTACTGATTTTATATGTTATATGATTAGTATGATATGTATAAGTTGTTGTAATGTTGTTTGAATGCGTAGAATTACTCGTTTGTACATGATTTCGGTTTGTAAATTTTGGACAGCAGTTTGATTCGTATATTCTGACTATATAACTGTTATGAATGTTAAAATAAAGTACATAAATGAGTTCCTCTCATCAAGACATTAATTTTAGACTCCGGATTCATGTCGTTTCGATTCCCGGAGCCCTAGATACGCTTAATTTGGTTTTTGTTAAAGATTGAAAGGTGTTCTTGGCATGAACAAGGTTGGGTCCGACTTTGTGACCATCCTTGGTGTCTTTAGGGTGCCTCAATTGGTTAGGACTGATGGTGAGACGAATATTCATGTTCGGGTCACCTAAATCCGAGCCACGGTTCACCCGTTTTGCCCGAATTACTGTTTGAGTAAAATGATTTTCCCAGTTGATGTCATGGCTGATATCCACGACCTAGGGACTGTTCTTGGAGTGTTCTTGAGTTCATAAATGTGTCGGGTGGTTTGAGTAGGTGAAGTTGCATATGTGGCTTGCCCGAAACCGACACCCGGGGCTCAAGATACGACCCGGCGAACTTTTAAACTTAAAACTTATGGTTAATGATTAAACATATGATAAAATTTATGGAATTCATTATTAATTAATTACTTAAGATAAAAGAAGTAATCATTATTATTTAAAACATATGATATAAATATTTATTATATCATTTAATTATTAATTATAATTTAATTAACATTTTAATTAAACTTATGATTAGTAATACTTTTATTATTAAAGGAAAATACTTATGATAAGTATTAAATTTGTTTTTGAGAAATTATTAAAAGACTTATAATAAATATTAAATAATTATTTAATTATTATAAGACTTAATTATTATTTAATTATGACTTAATTATTAAATACTTATGATTTAATAATTTTAATTAGAAACTTATGATATGATTAATAATTCATTATTAATTAATAATACTTATGATATGATTTAAAATTTATTATAAATTAATAATTTTTATATTATGATTGATATTTAATTAATTAATTAAATACTTATGTTATACTAATTATAACATTTCAACTTATATTAACTTTAATAATTCATTTTATTTAATTAAACTTATGTTAAGACATTATTATACACTTTTGACTTTAAATAACATTATAACCTATGTTATTATTATAACTTACACTTTTAAAATTAATGTTGACTATGTTTGACCAAGGTTGACTTTTGAGTTGACTTTCGGTTGACTTTGACTTTCAGTTGACTTCTGTTGACTTTCTAAATAAGGAAACTTTCCTAACTTCAAAACTTTCTAAAAATAGAACTTCTAAATTTGGAAACTTTCCAAAAATAGAAACTTTCCTAAAATAGAAAACTTTCCAAAAATGGAAACCTGCTAAAAATAGAAACTTTCTAAAAATAGAAAGTGTGTGTCCTTATGCTGTTCCAATCAAACCGATGCTTGTTGAGTAATGTTCTATGCCTACTTGCAACATGTACAATAGCTATCATACTAAGACTTGGCCTAAGTTAGTTATTTATTTCGACCTGCTTTATTTATAGGTCGGCGTTGTGATCTTTCTTGATCACTTTACTTTACGTGCTGTTCGCTTGTTTGTGAGATTTCTTCAGTTGCTATTTAAGGTGAGTTATAGTCCCGTTTTTACATACTTTTCAAAGTATATTTTTGGGATGTGATTACATGCAGATTTTTATTTACGTTTAGACACAAGTAACAGTTAAATTTAATTATTCATTGTGAGTTGGACAAAAATATTCCCTAGTCTGGTAACTGTAATCTCTGGTTTCTACTGGTGAACGCGAATCCTACAGATAGATCTATCGGGTTTGACAACCCCATTTCGAGCTAGTCGCGCTAGCAATTTATAATCGGAATGTTTAGTACTTCGTAATTTGTTGTAGATACACTGTCCAAGTGTATATTTTTATTGTGTTTGGCAAGGGTAAATAAAGGGTTAAGTGGTTACCAGGTGGCTCATTGATAATGGAATAATGTTTAATGTTTTCTAACATTTTTAAATCTTGTGGTCTAAAGTTTACTTATTTATTTAAACCTATAATTCACTCAACCTTTGTGTTGACAGTTTACTTGCATGTTTTCACAGGTACTTGAGTTATTTGATGCTTCCGCTGTCGTTAGAAGAGTCTGCATGCATTTGGGCAGATTTTATGAAACTATTTATGAAACTTAAGTTTGCATTCTATTTTGGATAATTTAAATTGTGGGTTGTTGGCAATGTTTTGTGTCAACTTTTGGTTTAATATTATGGTTGGTTGGTTTTCAAACTACTTAATTTGGTTTGTTTCCTTTTTGGGAACATTTTGAAATAAAAGAATGCAACTTTGTTTATTTAATTCATTTAAGTCCGATCAAGCTATGGGACCAACTGACGGATCCGTTAAGTGTTTTGACGGGGTCGTCACACAATCCATGTCATATGTGAATCATCTGAGTGAACACTATTTCGTCAATCTGTTTATTCGTTTATTATTTTTATTTTGCGATTAGTTTAATCAAATCTCCACTCAAAACCATTTTCTTTACAATATTTATTAGTAATTAAATCTTGAAAAACTGCTCTCTGTGGACGAATCTGAACTATTATTACAATAAAATTAGGTGTGGTTTCACCATATCACATACTACCCTAACGGGTAGCCTTCTTCATCTTCCCATGAACGGTCTCCCGATCAATCCTTTTTGAAATGTCTTGTTCATATTGATTATAAATGTTTCATATTAATTGATTTCGTTGCGAGATTTTGACCTCTATATGAGACGTTTTTCAAAAGACTGCATTTGATTTTTGAAACAACCATAACCTTTATTTTATCGATAAAGGTTTAAAAGCATTACGACGATTATCAAATAATGATAATCTAAAATATAACGTTTTCACACGACCATTACATAATGGTTTACAATAATATTACACATCAACTTAAGTCTTCGAATGCAGTTTTTAAACAATATTATACAAGCATGCAGACTCCAATCTTGTCTTTATTTAGCATGCAACAGCGGAAGCTCTTAATAATCACCTGAGAATAAACATGCTTTAAACGTCAACAAAAATGTTGGTGAGTTATAGGTTTAACCTATATATCAAATTATATTAATAGACCACAAGATTTCATTTTTCATAGTTAACTGCAGGAACACTCATCTGCAAAAAAATATAATATAGGAACACTCATCTGTATAAAAATCATTCATATGATGAACACCTGGCAACCGACATTAACAAATGCATATAGAATATCTCCAAATAAACAGGTACACTCATCTGTATATAAAAATCGAAGTACTAAAGCATCCATAACCTGGATGGGGTTCGTTAGGCCCATAGATCTATCTTCAGGATTCGCGTCAATTAGTGGCGTTCACTAATTCTTAGGTTACCAAGCAAAAGGGGTGATATTCAATAAGATAATTCAATCATAGAATGTAGTTTTCAAGTACTTGTGTCTATTTTGTAAATCATTTATAAAACTACATGTATTCTCATCCCAAAAATATTCAATAGTAAAAATGGGACTATAACTCACTTTCACAGATTCTTAATTCGTCGAGAATTAGACTTGGCCACTGGTTGATTCACGAACCTATAACAAATATATACATATATATAAAAGTATGATCGAAATATATTTACAACATTTTTTATTACATTTTAATGATTTAAGTTTGTTAAGTTAACAGTCCAACGATAGTAATCTACAACTAGTTGTCCACAGTTAGTAGTACAGAAATAAATCGATATATATTATCTCGAATCAATCCACGACCCAGTGTATACAAGTCTCAGGCTAGATCACAACTCAAAGTATATATATTATTTTGGAATCAACCTCAACCCTGTATAGCTAACTCGAGCATTACTGCATATAGAGTGTCTATGGTTGTTCCAAATAATATATATAGATGGCGTCGATATGATATGTCAAAACATTGTATACGTGTCTATGGTCTATCAAGGTTACATAATATCTGTTAGAATACATGCATAATGTAGTGACCCGAACTTTTCCATGTTTATATATATTAATTGAGATTGATATTTACATGATTAAATGTTTCCAACATGTTAAGCAATCAAACTTGTTAAGACTTGATTAATTGAAATATGTTTCATATAGACAATTGACCACCCAAGTTGATCGGTGATTCACGAACGTTAAAACTTGTAAAAACTATATGATGACATATAAATGGATATATATATAGTTAACATGATACTATGATAAGAAAACATATCATAAAGTATATTAACAATGAACTACATATGTAAAAACAAGACTACTAACTTAATGATTTTTAAACGAGACATATATGTAACGATTATCGTTGTAAAGACATTTAATGTATATATATCATATTAAGAGATATTCATACATGATAATATCATGATAATATAATAATTTAAAATCTCATTTGATATTATAAACATTGGGTTAACAACATTTAACAAGATCGTTAACCTAAAGGTTTCAAAACAACACTTACATGTAACGACTAACGATGACTTAACGACTCAGTTAAAATGTATATACATGTAGTGTTTTAATATGTATTTATACACTTTTGAAAGACTTCAATACACTTATCAAAATACTTCTACTTAACAAAAATGCTTACAATTACATCCTCGTTCAGTTTCATCAACAATTCTACTCGTATGCACCCGTATTCGTACTCGTACAATACACAGCTTTTAGATGTATGTACTATTGGTATATACACTCCAATGATCAGCTCTTAGCAGCCCATGTGAGTCACCTAACACATGTGGGAACCATCATTTGGCAACTAGCATGAAATATCTCATAAAATTACAAAAATATGAGTAATCATTCATGACTTATTTACATGAAAACAAAATTACATATCCTTTATATCTAATCCATACACCAACGACCAAAAACACCTACAAACACTTTCATTCTTCAATTTTCTTCATCTAATTGATCTCTCTCAAGTTCTATCTTCAAGTTCTAAGTGTTCTTCATAAATTCCAAAAGTTCTAGTTTCATAAAATCAAGAATACTTTCAAGTTTGCTAGCTCACTTCCAATCTTGTAAGGTGATCATCCAACCTCAAGAAATCTTTGTTTCTTACAGTAGGTTATCATTCTAATACAAGGTAATAATCATATTCAAACTTTGGTTCAATTTCTATAACTATAACAATCTTATTTCAAGTGATGATCTTACTTGAACTTGTTTTCGTGTCATGATTCTGCTTCAAGAACTTCGAGCCATCCAAGGATCCATTGAAGCTAGATACATTTTTCTCTTTTCCAGTAGGTTTATCCAAGGAAATTAAGGTAGTAATGATGTTCATAACATCATTCGATTCATACATATAAAGCTATCTTATTCGAAGGTTTAAACTTGTAATCACTAGAACATAGTTTAGTTAATTCTAAACTTGTTCGCAAACAAAAGTTAATCCTTCTAACTTGACTTTTAAAATCAACTAAACACATGTTCTATATCTATATGATATGCTAACTTAATGATTTAAAACCTGGAAACACGAAAAACACCGTAAAACCGGATTTACGCCGTCGTAGTAACACCGCGGGCTGTTTTGGGTTAGTTAATTAAAAACTATGATAAACTTTGATTTAAAAGTTGTTATTATGAGAAAATGATTTTTATTATGAACATGAAACTATATCCAAAAATTATGATTAAACTCAAAGTGGAAGTATGTTTTCTAAAATGGTCATCTAGACGTCGTTCTTTCGACTGAAATGACTACCTTTACAAAAACGACTTGTAACTTATTTTTCCGACTATAAACCTATACTTTTCTGTTTAGATTCATAAAATAGAGTTCAATATGAAACCATAGCAATTTGATTCACTCAAAACGGATTTAAAATGAAGAAGTTATGGGTAAAACAAGATTGGATAATTTTTCTCATTTTAGCTACGTGAAAATTGGTAACAAATCTATTCCAACCATAACTTAATCAACTTGTATTGTATATTATGTAATCTTGAGATACCATAGACACGTATACAATGTTTCGACCTATCATGTCGACACATCTATATATATTTCGGAACAACCATAGACACTCTATATGTGAATGTTGGAGTTAGCTATACAGGGTTGAGGTTGATTCCAAAATATATATAGTTTGAGTTGTGATCAATACTGAGATACGTATACACTGGGTCGTGGATTGATTCAAGATAATATTTATCGATTTATTTCTGTACATCTAACTGTGGATAACTAGTTGTAGGTTACTAACGAGGACAGCTGACTTAATAAACTTAAAACATCAAAATATATTAAAAGTGTTGTAAATATATTTTGAACATACTTTGATATATATGTATATATTGTTATAGGTTCGTGAATCAACAGTGGCCAAGTCTTACTTCCCGACGAAGTAAAAATCTGTGAAAGTGAGTTATAGTCCCACTTTTAAAATCTAATATTTTTGGGATGAGAATACATGCAGGTTTTATAAATGATTTACAAAATAGACACAAGTACGTGAAACTACATTCTATGGTTGAATTATCGAAATCGAATATGCCCCTTTTTATTAAGTCTGGTAATCTAAGAATTAGGGAACAGACACCCTAATTGACGCGAATCCTAAAGATAGATCTATTGGGCCTAACAAACCCCATCCAAAGTACCGGATGCTTTAGTACTTCGAAATTTATATCATATCCGAAGGGTGTCCCGGAATGATGGGGATATTCTTATATATGCATCTTGTTATTGTCGGTTACCAGGTGTTCACCATATGAATGATTTTTATCTCTATGTATGGGATGTGTATTGAAATATGAAATCTTGTGGTCTATTGTTACGATTTGATATATATAGGTTAAACCTATAACTCACCAACATTTTTGTTGACGTTTAAAGCATGTTTATTCTCAGGTGAATATTAAGAGCTTCCGCTGTTGCATACTAAAATAAGGACAAGATTTGGAGTCCATGTTTGTATGATATTGTGTAAAAACTGCATTCAAGAAACTGATTTCGATGTAACATATTTGTATTGTAAACCATTATGTAATGGTCGTGTGTAAACAGGATATTTTAGATTATCATTATTTGATAATCTACGTAAAGCTTTTTAAACCTTTATTTATGAAATAAAGGTTATGGTTTGTTTTAAAAATGAATGCAGTCTTTGAAAAACGTCTCATATAGAGGTCAAAACCTCGCAACGAAATCAATTAATATGGAACGTTTTTAATCAATAAGAACGGGACATTTCAGTTGGTATCCGAGCGTTGGTCTTAGAGAACCAGAAAATTTGCATTAGTGTGTCTTATCGAGTTTGTTAGGATGCATTAGTGAGTCTGGACTTCGACCGTGTTTTCTTTAAAAATGATTGCTTAACATTTTTGTTGGAAACTATATATTTTTAACATATGAATATTATGTGATATATTAATCTCTTAACGTGTTTGATATTATGTGATAGATGTCTACCTCTAGAACAAGTCCCATTGACTCACCTAATAATAATGAAGAGTCAAATGTAAATTGGAATGATTTGTGGACTGATTCACAAGTTCCCGAAGAGGAACCGGAAGAAGAGTCGGAACCGGAAGAAGAATCGGAACCGGAAGAAGAATCGGAACCGGATGAAGAAATAGAACCGGTGGGGGAAATAATAAAACGGTTAAGTAAAAGAAAATCCTCAACCAACCGACCAAAGTTAATTATGGTCAATGGTGTTTTCGCCAAGGAAGCAAAATATTGGGAGGATTACCAATTCTCCGATGAATCGGATTCCGACGAGAATTCCGATGATGTTATAGAAATTACCCCAACTGAATTGAAAAAGGCAAAAGAAAATAATAAGGGAAAGGGCATAAAAATAGAGAAATCTAATTCCAACCCCGATGAACTTTATATGTATCGTCAACCCCCGAAGTCCTTAAGTTGTAACAATGACCCGGGAACCTCTAAACCACTAGGTTTTTCTAAACCAATGTGGACAACGACGACTCGTATTAGGGGAACATCATATATCCCTAGAAACTTGGCAAAACGAACCAAAACCGAAGAAGAAGAAACGAGCGAGTCGGAATAAGATAGTTGTATTCGTGTGGTGTAATATATGTAATATAGTGTTCTTATGCTTTATGATATATGTAAAAATTGCTTGTATTAATAAGTATTTTTTTATGAATCTAACTCTTGTCTATTTTACAGTTTAAAAACACAAAATGGATAGACAACCCAATATTTTAAGAGACCTACCCGGAGACATGATTGATGAAATCTTGTCTAGAGTCGGCCAGAATTCTTCGGCACAACTATTTAAGGCGAGATCAGTTTGTAAGACATTCGAAGAACGTTCCAAGAATGTCTTGGTTTATAAGAGACTTTCGTTTGAAAGATGGGGGATATCACATTGGGAAACCCATAAGTTACGATGTGTTTACTTTGACGCATATATTGCGGGGAACCCAAATGCTATTTTACGCAACGGGTTAAGAAATTATTTTGACTCAATATATCCGAATATTGGACTTCGTGATTTAGAAAAAGCGGCTAACATGCAACATAAAGAAGCATGTTATGCTTACGGATTAGTAATGTTCGCTTCTCACCAAAGTGAGAACAAGAACATCGGGCTACAACTATTAAACAAAACGTTTCCACAAGTGACGGAGTCGGTAATTGGGGTAAGAAATGAGGTTTTTAGATTATTACGGGACTGTTGGACATTACGTAACCCTCGTCCCTTTGATGACGTTACAACACGCTGTCTTATCAACGGCCATAACGGTTATGTTGCACAAGACCAAGGATGGGAAGTAGTCCTAGTAAAACCAGAATGCATGACTTGTTTCTGGACGTATGAATTACGTGTCTTTATTGCCTTTGCTGAACGACTTGTGTACTAGCTAGAATTGTCTTCACAACTATCTTGTATCAAAGTTATTGTGTGCTATATTTCATGCTTTATGTAAAATAAGCGGTATTGTAAGTTTGTAAAATATTGTATAAAAGTTTGAACGCGAAATATTATTATAATCAGTTTTTCATATAGAATTGTAGTAGTTGAATTGTATATTAGCTACTAAGTATGAACTTAACGGGTAGGTACTACCCGAATTTAAACTTATAAAACGCTAATATGAAGAAAAAGCTTTTATAAATGAGTTCATATTATGCTACGAAATACTATTAACTACTCTTAATATTCTGTATGATTAACTTGTTCCATTTAACTATTTTGAAGGAAATGGCACCGACTACTCGACACACCGTGAATATGAATGAAGAGGAATTCCGTACTTTTCTAGCTTCAAACATAGCCGCAGTACAGGCTGCGCTACATACCAACAATAACCTTGGATCAAGCAGTACAGGAAATCGTGTAGGATGCACCTACAAAGAATTCACTGCCTGCAAACCTTTGGAATTTGATGGAACCGAAGGACCGATCGGATTGAAACGGTGGACCGAGAAGGTCGAATCGGTGTTTGCCATAAGTAAGTGTACTGAAGAGGACAAAGTAAAGTACGCTACGCATACCTTCACAGGTTCTGCGTTAACATGGTGGAATACCTATCTAGAGCAAGTGGGACAAGACGATGCGTACGCACTACCGTGGTCAGCATTCAAGCACTTGATGAACAAGAAGTACCGTCCCAGAACCGAGGTCAATAAGCTCAAGACAGAACTTAGAGGGTTACGAACCCAAGGATTTGATATTACCACGTACGAAAGACGATTCACAGAATTGTACCTATTGTGTCCGGGAGCATTCGAAGATGAGGAAGAGAAGATCGACGCGTTTGTGAAAGGATTACCGGAAAGAATCCAAGAAGATATAAGTTCACATGAGCCCGCCTCCATACAACAGGCATGTAGAATGGCTCACAAACTCGTGAACCAAATTGAAGAAAGAATTAAAGAACAGACTGCTGAAGAGGCCAATGTGAATCAAGTCAAAAGAAAGTGGGAGGAAAACGGTGATAAGAATCACCAATACAACAACAACAGCAATTACAACAATAATCGCAACAATTATCCCAACAATCGCAATTTAACGCCTTGATTCGAGTAAAATTTTTTTTTTTTTTTTTTTTTTGAAAAGTTAAGTCACTGGCTGGACAAGGCTTATGCCGCGGCGCGGCAAGCCTTGTCGCGGCGCGACACAACACAGGAAATTTTAGACTCCTTAACCTTGCTTCTGTTCCCAACTTCAGTTATATGCCGCGGCGCGGACCCCTTTGCCGCGGCGCGACATAACCCTAATCCGGGTGCCTGACCTGCAACATTGTATTTAAACCAACTTTTGCACGTTCCATCATTCTCAAACACATTTAAAACAACCAAATTCATACACAAACTTAAGATTCAGTTTCTAACATCGTATACCATCTAATAACAACATTTAGACATCAAACGTGTTTTCGTGAAACAAAACCATCATTTGGTCCCAAATTCAATAATGACAAACATGACACTTCAAATACATGGCGTTTGATAAGCGGTAACCATAGAGCGTGATTACAAAAGGGACTTGCAATACCACTTACGCTAATGCCAATGCTCCTCCAGCTCTTCACACGGGTTCCTTACCTTCTCGATGAACCTTAACACCTAAAACATAAAACATCATGGGGGTAAGCTTTTACACTTAGTGAGTTATAGGAAAGTAACAAAACACAAAACATAAATCATTTGGGCATAATCAAAACACTTATCCTTCAACCCTTAGATTGCTTGCATACTTTCGGATCCGATCATTCATACCATAGGCATGACTTACTAGGCCGAACCTAGTAATCATGTCTAGGCTAAACATAGACATACTAAATATGCCTAAGCTATCATCATCTCATACATAGACACCCGAAGTGTCTAAGCTAACATGAACCATAGGCAAGATTACTAGCAATGTAATAACCTTGCCTAAGCTAAGCATCATCCATAGACACAACTATTGAGCTAACCCAATAGTTCTATCTAAGCTACGTAACTAGTGCACTTAGTCGTTACTCTCTTGCACGGATGCAATCCGAGAACACTAAGCCACTCTTGACCCGCCCATATTACCCCCTATAAACTCACCTTGCTTAATTGAATTTCCTTGGTCACTTGTAACTTCTTTTCCTTGATTAGCACCTATACATGAGCTAATCTCATTAATCACATAACTAAATCAAAATCACAACTTTCTTGAATCATTACGTCATTCATACTTACACTTACACTTTACCCCCTAATCACAACATACATTCATTCATACTTTCTAACTTTGAACTCATCTTTTCTAAAATAAGCATGTTACCAATCAAACATCACATTTTAATCATGTATATTACTAACTCATCACTTTTAGCTTTATCATGCAACTTTTCCTTTAATCCTTTCATTAAACATCAAATGTGCATAATAATTCAATTTCATTACTAACACCATTAACTTATCAAATTATCAATTTCTATAACTTATGACTATAACAAAAGTTCATACATGAGCATCCTTCATCAAAATTTCTAGCTAGAACACAAAATCATCTCATTGAGGCATTTTAACAAACACTTGGTGTGCATGACTAGAAATCTAACTAGAACATCATCATTCTCACCATAATCATGCCATAAATCTATAATGCAAGTTCATACATGTAATTACTTCCAAAATCAACAACAAATCCATACTAACTCATCCAAATGTGCACAATTTAACAAATAGCAACTTTCTTAAGCATAATCTCATCATTAGCATACAATGCAAGCAATAATTAGACACAAAATCCATACCTTGTCTTTTAGAGTTTTAAGAACCCTAATTGTGCACAATGAAGATGAAATTGGAAGATTAGAGCTTGCTAAAGTGATTAGGGTGTGTTAGATTTCACAAATTCAAGCTTGCATGAGTTAAATTTCAACAAATGATGGATCCTCCTTCTTCCCTTGCAAATGTCGACATACACAACCCAGGAGCACTCTCTGTATATTATTTTTTTGTGAATAATAATCAATTTCCAGCATTTCTAATTTCTTTTATTAAAACAACTATGGCATAATTGCAATTTCTACCCTCCCCATGTAAACTATAGTTAAGGAGGTCCTAAATCATAACCTTGCATCTTTAGTCCCTTGAAACTTAACTAACAACATTAACTTTCGTCCATTTAACATAAAATATCCTTTACCATTAATTTCTTAGCAATAAAATTTTACATAAAATAATACCTTAAATATTTGGGGTGTTACAACTCTCCCCCTCTTGGATTGTTCGCGTCCTCGCGAACCATTCTTGATGCAACGCCGGATAATATTTTATGAGCCATTCTTCGGGTTCCCATGTGCATTCGGAACCTTTTCTAAATTGCCATAATACCTTCAATAATATAACCGACTTATTTCTCAAGTGCTTAACCTTTTGATCCAAAATCTTTACCGGCTTCTCCGCATATCTTAACTTATTATCGACCTCAATTTCATTCAAAGGAACATAGGTTGAATCATCCGCCAAACACTTTCTCAATTGTGACACGTGAAACGTGTCATGTATATTACTCAATTCATCGGGTAAAGCCAAACGGTAGGCTACCTTCCCAACTTTCGCCACTATCTCAAATGGTCCCACGAACCTTGGACCCAATTTTCCCCTCTTTCTAAAACGGATGATGCCTTTCCATGGAGAAACTTTTAGCATCACTTTATCACCTACTTGAAATTCTATCGGCTTTCTCCTTTTATCAACATATGACTTTTGTCTATCTTGTGCCGCCTTCATTCTTTCACGAATTTGATCAATCATCTCGGTGGTTTGTTGCACTATTTCCGTGCTTCCAAATTCTCGTTGACCTACCTCGCCCCAACAAATCGGGGTTCTACACCTCCTTCCATACAACATCTCATATGGTGCCATTCCAATTGTAGAGTGATAACTATTGTTGTATGAAAATTCAACTAAAGGTAAGTGAGTATCCCAACTACCACCAAAATCGATAACACATGCTCTTAACATATCCTCGAGAGTTTGTATAGTCCGCTCACTTTGACCATCCGTTTGCGGGTGAAACGCGGTACTTACATGTAACTTAGTACCCATTTCCTCTTGAAATTTCCTCCAATATCGAGATGTAAATCGAGTGTCTCTATCCGAAACTATGGAAACCGGCACTCCATGCCTTGCAACAACTTCTTTCATATACAACTTAGACATTGCTTCCGATGACGAAGCTTCTCTTATTGCCAAAAATAATGCACTCTTAGTCAATCTATCAACAATAACCCAAATTGCATCGTGTTGTCTAGGGGTCTTAGGCAACTTAGTCACTAAATCCATCGTAATATGCTCCCATTTCCACACCGGTACCTCTAAAGGTTGCATTTCACCGTAGGGCATTTGATGATCGGCTTTCACTTGAAGACAAGTAAGACACTGGTGCACATACTTAACTATATCCCTCTTCATTCCCGGCCACCAATAGTCTTTCCTTAAATCTCTATACATTTTCGTAGCACCGGGGTGAATCGAATACTTAGACTTGTGAGCTAAGTCAAGGAGCTCACTTCTAACATCACTTTGCAAAGGTACCCAAATTCTCCCATATCTAAGCCTTAAACCACGAGAATCTACCACAAAATCGTCAACTTGCCCCTTGATTCTTTCTTTTCTCACGTTTTCGGGCGATAATGCTTCACCTTGTGCAACACGAATATCATCAAATATTTGAGGTGATATTACCATAGCCAAGCTTGTTATCTTAATCGGTTGATGACTTGACTTCCTACTAAGAGCATCCGCTACTACATTCGCTTTTCCGGGGTGATATAAGATCTCACAATCATAATCTTTCACCAAATCGAGACCTCTCCTTTGCCTATCGTTCAAATCCCTTTGATCAAACAAATACTTTAAGTTCTTATGATCGGTATAAATGGAAAACTTAACACCATAAAGATAATGACGCCAAATCTTTAGAGCAAAAACCACGGCCGTCAATTCTAAATCATGCGTAGGATAGCGTTTCTCGTGTTCCTTCAATTGTCGGGAAGCATAAGCTATGACCTTCCCATTTTGCATCAATACACACCCTAAGCCTTTCTTAGAAGCATCACAATAAACCGTCATGTTCTCATTCCCTTCCGGTAAAACCAATATGGGAGCTTGAACGAGCTTTTCCTTAAGGAGTTGAAACGCTTGTTCTTGCTTTTCTTCCCATCTCCATGGCACACTTTTACGAGTCAACTTGGTGAGTGGGGTGGCTATTCTAGAAAAATCTTGTATAAATCGCCGATAATACCCCGCTAAACCTAGAAAACTCCTAACCTCGGTAGGATTCGTAGGTGGTTCCCATCTCATAATTGCCTCTATCTTCACCGGATCAACACAAATACCCTTCTTGTTAATGACATGGCCCAAAAATTGAACTTCACGAAGCCAAAACTCGCACTTAGAGAACTTAGCAAACAATCTTTCCCTTCTTAAAGTCTCTAATACTTGTCTTAAATGTACCGTATGTTCCTCTTCACTCTTAGAATATATCAAAATGTCATCAATGAACACAATTACAAACCTATCAAGCATCGGTCGACAAACTCTATTCATCAAATCCATAAACGCGGCCGGAGCATTTGTTAATCCAAACGGCATAACCACAAACTCATAATGACCATACCTTGTTCGAAAAGCTGTTTTAGGAACATCTTCTTCCCTCACCTTCAATTGATGGTAACCCGACCTCAAATCTATCTTTGAAAAGAAACTTGCACCTTGCAATTGATCAAACAAATCGTCTATCCTCGGCAACGGATACTTATTCTTAATAGTGACTTTATTCAATTCTCGATAATCAATACACATTCTCATAGTTCCATCCTTCTTTTTCACAAATAAAACCGGAGCTCCCCAAGGTGAACTACTAGGGCGTATAAAACCTTTATCTATCAAATCTTGCAATTGAGTCATCATTTCTCTCATTTCCGATGGGGCTAATCGATATGGAGCTTTGGCAATTGGCGTGGCCCCGGGTATCAAATCTATTCTAAACTCTACCTCTCGCTCGGGAGGTACACCGGGCAATTCACTTGGAAACACATCCGGAAACTCGTTAACTATTGGTACATCATCTAATTCAACAACCTTTTTCAAATCATCAACAACATGTGCCAAAAACGCACAACACCCATGAGACAAAAATCTTTTAGCCTTAGCATATGTGCATATAGGAATTGCACGCCTAGCTCGTTCCCCATAAATCCATATAACTTTTCCACTTGGTGATTGAACTAACACTATTTTCTTACGACACAAAATTATCCCCTCATTGTTATCTAGCCAATCCATGCCCACAATTACTTGAAATTCACCCATTTGCATGGGTATTAAATCAATGACAAACTTTTCATCATCCAAAATAATTTCACACCCCTTAATGATACTATACACCATCACGGTCTTATTATCCGCTATTTCAACCTCTAATGGGTGTTCTAACATACTTGGGGTCATATTAAAATGCTTACAAAAAGAATATGATACAAACGACCGCGTAGCACCGGAATCAAACAAAACATGCGCAGGTAAAGAGTTTACAATAAAGGTACCTGACACCACATTTTGGGACTCCTTCGCTTCGAGTGCGGTAATCTGATGAGCTCGGGCCCTTGGTCGGCTATCACTAGTCTTCGGTTCCATCTTAACCTCTTTCTTAACACTACCACTAGCTAAATCCTTCTTGTATTCCGGACATTCGGCTTGAAAGTGACCTTTCTCAAAACAATAGTAACATTGCTTACCTTTCTTAGGGCATTCGGCGGCCCTATGACCCGGCCTCCCGCAAGAGTAACAATCGGTGGTACCCGCTTTACATTCACCCGTATGATTCTTACCACACCTGGTACACGACTTGGCTTCTTTCCCACCGCTCTTACCCGACACAAAACCCCCTTTTGACTTGTGCGGGGATTCGAAACCAAACTTACCCTTTTTCGGACTAACATTTTGCATTACCTTGGAGTCTTGATCTAACTTTCGCTTGAACGCCGCCTTCTTCCTAAGTTCATGTTCTCTAACAAGTGCTCGATTCATCATCTCGGCTAAAGTCTTATAAGTACTCTTATCGATAAACTCACTTATTTCGGGATTCAACTTTTCATGATAATGATCCATCATCAACTTGGGACTTGACACGAAGTCCGGACAAAAACGAGACTTATCATTAAAATCGGCATTAAACTCGGTCACCGACTTACCTCCATGCTCTATATTCATAAACTCGGATTTCAACCTACTAACCTCGGCGGGTGGAGCAAATTGGGTCATAAACATTTCACGGAACTTGTCCCATGAGAAACTCGTAGCCACGTCTCGCCCATGAGACTTAACTATAAAATTCCACCACTCGTATCCACTACCCTTCATTTGATGAGCCGCATAAATTACCTTCAAATGTTCGGGGCATTCACACAACATGAAGGTTTCTTCAATCTCATCAATCCATCTTTGACTAACAATAGGGTCAACCTTACCATGAAACTCGGGAGGATGGCAATTTGCGAAGTTCTTATATTCAAAACGGTCATCCTTTCTCTTAGGGGCTTCTACCTCTTCTTGCCTTACTCCACTTCCCCCTTCACCTCTTAAGGTAGGGTTATTAGCAACAAAAGTCTTTAACTTCTCATCTAATTGATCATTTATCAACGTCTTAATCTTCTCTAACAAAGTTGGAGTATAACGTATCAAGGCTTGCCCTATTTGTCCCGAAATGTCATTTGGCATGTTAACTTCTCCCGATTCGTTTTGAGAGTCTTCTATAGACTCCGCGGATGGGGTGCGGACGTACTCATCATCCTCATCTTGACCTCGGTTTGGTGATACAATAGCCATTTCTAAAAAAATTACATTCAACCCATTAGTTCAAATACCGATAACACCATTATTCAACAAAACCAAACCATTCGAAAGAATTCCTAACTCGATTCACCATGACTATAGTAGACGTTCATGTGTACTAAAATGAAGTAATAACAATGGCCTGTTGTTATTACACCATTTCATTACACATTAAGTCCACTATGACATCATGGCTAACGGGTATCAAACTCCTTTCATAGATCAATCATTATACTACGGGTCTAGTCGATGACTCTACCCTATGGAGCATGGCACAACTATACGACTATAACACTTATGCAAGTCCTAAACCGCTTATCCTTTCACAACAATGGTTTAAGCCTAGATAATCCCTATCGTGGATTACCCAAGTCCCTTAAACCACAGCTCTGATACCAACTTTTAACGCCTTGATTCGAGTAAAATTTTTTTTTTTTTTTTTTTTTTGAAAAGTTAAGTCACTGGCCGGACAAGGCTTATGCCGCGGCGCGGCAAGCCTTGTCGCGGCGCGACACAACACAGGAAATTTTAGACTCCTTAACCTTGCTTCTGTTCCCAACTTCAGTTATATGCCGCGGCGCGGACCCCTTTGCCGCGGCGCGACATAACCCTAATCCGGGTGCCTGACCTGCAACATTGTATTTAAACCAACTTTTGCACGTTCCATCATTCTCAAACACATTTAAAACAACCAAATTCATACACAAACTTAAGATTCAGTTTCTAACATCGTATACCATCTAATAACAACATTTAGACATCAAACGTGTTTTCGTGAAACAAAACCATCATTTGGTCCCAAATTCAATAATGACAAACATGACACTTCAAATACATGGCGTTTGATAAGCGGTAACCATAGAGCGTGATTACAAAAGGGACTTGCAATACCACTTACGCTAATGCCAATGCTCCTCCAGCTCTTCACACGGGTTCCTTACCTTCTCGATGAACCTTAACACCTAAAACATAAAACATCATGGGGGTAAGCTTTTACACTTAGTGAGTTATAGGAAAGTAACAAAACACAAAACATAAATCATTTGGGCATAATCAAAACACTTATCCTTCAACCCTTAGATTGCTTGCATACTTTCGGATCCGATCATTCATACCATAGGCATGACTTACTAGGCCGAACCTAGTAATCATGTCTAGGCTAAACATAGACATACTAAATATGCCTAAGCTATCATCATCTCATACATAGACACCCGAAGTGTCTAAGCTAACATGAACCATAGGCAAGATTACTAGCAATGTAATAACCTTGCCTAAGCTAAGCATCATCCATAGACACAACTATTGAGCTAACCCAATAGTTCTATCTAAGCTACGTAACTAGTGCACTTAGTCGTTACTCTCTTGCACGGATGCAATCCGAGAACACTAAGCCACTCTTGACCCGCCCATATTACCCCCTATAAACTCACCTTGCTTAATTGAATTTCCTTGGTCACTTGTAACTTCTTTTCCTTGATTAGCACCTATACATGAGCTAATCTCATTAATCACATAACTAAATCAAAATCACAACTTTCTTGAATCATTACGTCATTCATACTTACACTTACACTTTACCCCCTAATCACAACATACATTCATTCATACTTTCTAACTTTGAACTCATCTTTTCTAAAATAAGCATGTTACCAATCAAACATCACATTTTAATCATGTATATTACTAACTCATCACTTTTAGCTTTATCATGCAACTTTTCCTTTAATCCTTTCATTAAACATCAAATGTGCATAATAATTCAATTTCATTACTAACACCATTAACTTATCAAATTATCAATTTCTATAACTTATGACTATAACAAAAGTTCATACATGAGCATCCTTCATCAAAATTTCTAGCTAGAACACAAAATCATCTCATTGAGGCATTTTAACAAACACTTGGTGTGCATGACTAGAAATCTAACTAGAACATCATCATTCTCACCATAATCATGCCATAAATCTATAATGCAAGTTCATACATGTAATTACTTCCAAAATCAACAACAAATCCATACTAACTCATCCAAATGTGCACAATTTAACAAATAGCAACTTTCTTAAGCATAATCTCATCATTAGCATACAATGCAAGCAATAATTAGACACAAAATCCATACCTTGTCTTTTAGAGTTTTAAGAACCCTAATTGTGCACAATGAAGATGAAATTGGAAGATTAGAGCTTGCTAAAGTGATTAGGGTGTGTTAGATTTCACAAATTCAAGCTTGCATGAGTTAAATTTCAACAAATGATGGATCCTCCTTCTTCCCTTGCAAATGTCGACATACACAACCCAGGAGCACTCTCTGTATATTATTTTTTTGTGAATAATAATCAATTTCCAGCATTTCTAATTTCTTTTATTAAAACAACTATGGCATAATTGCAATTTCTACCCTCCCCATGTAAACTATAGTTAAGGAGGTCCTAAATCATAACCTTGCATCTTTAGTCCCTTGAAACTTAACTAACAACATTAACTTTCGTCCATTTAACATAAAATATCCTTTACCATTAATTTCTTAGCAATAAAATTTTACATAAAATAATACCTTAAATATTTGGGGTGTTACACGCAACATCAATCGCAACTACAACAAACGGCCCAACAACAACAACAACAACAACAGCAACTACAACAATCATCCCAACAACAATAATAACCGCAACAACAACAACAATCAGAAGCAGCTATGCCAAAGGTGTGA
This sequence comes from Rutidosis leptorrhynchoides, assembly GCF_046630445.1. NCBI lineage: Eukaryota > Viridiplantae > Streptophyta > Magnoliopsida > Asterales > Asteraceae > Rutidosis > Rutidosis leptorrhynchoides. The sequence goes on along the minus strand of NC_092343.1, from coordinate 19,925,406 downwards.
AAAGAATCACTCGGGGTTCTGCACCAAATTTTGCAACAAGTGTAAAAGAAATGGTCATAGCGCGGCGAAGTGTGAGGTCTACGGACCAGGGGTTAATAGAACGAAAGGAACAAATGGTGTCGGAACGAGTAATGGCGGAGCAAGTAGTGTCGGAGCAAGTTATGCCAATGTAGTTTGTTATAAATGTGGAAAACCAGGCCACATTATTAGAAATTGCCCGAACCAGGAGAACACGAATGGACAAGGCCGTGGAAGAGTTTTCAATATTAATGCGGTAGAGGCACAGGAAGACCCGGAGCTTGTTACGGGTACGTTTCTTATTGACAATAAATCTGCTTACGTTTTATTTGATTCGGGTGCGGATAGAAGCTATATGAGTAGAGATTTTTGTGCTAAATTAAGTTGTCCATTGACGCCTTTGGATAGTAAATTTTTACTCGAATTAGCAAATGGTAAATTAATTTCAGCAGATAATATATGTCGGAATCGAGAAATTAAACTGGTTAGCGAAACATTTAAGATTGATTTGATACCAGTAGAGTTAGGGAGTTTTGATGTGATAATCGGTATGGACTGGTTGAAAGAAGTGAAAGCGGAGATCGTTTGTTACAAAAATGCAATTCGCATTATACGAGAAAAAGGAAAACCCTTAATGGTGTACGGAGAAAAGGGCAACACGAAGCTACATCTTATTAGTAATTTGAAGGCACAAAAACTAATAAGAAAAGGTTGCTATGCTGTTCTAGCACACGTCGAGAAAGTACAAACTGAAGAAAAGAGCATCAATGATGTTCCCATTGCAAAAGAATTTCCCGATGTATTTCCGAAAGAATTACCGGGATTACCCCCACATCGATCCGTTGAATTTCAAATAGATCTTGTACCAGGAGCTGCACCAATAGCTCGTGCTCCTTACAGACTCGCACCCAGCGAGATGAAAGAACTGCAAAGCCAATTACAAGAACTTTTAGAGCGTGGTTTCATTCGACCAAGCACATCACCGTGGGGAGCTCCTGTTTTGTTTGTCAAGAAGAAAGATGGTACATTCAGGTTGTGTATCGACTACTGAGAGTTGAACAAACTTACCATCAAGAACCGCTACCCACTACCGAGAATCGACGACTTATTTGATCAACTACAAGGCTCGTCTGTTTATTCAAAGATTGACTTACGTTCCGGGTATCATCAAATGCGGTTGAAAGAAGATGATATTCCAAAGACTGCTTTCAGAACACGTTACGGTCATTACGAGTTTATGGTCATGCCGTTTGGTTTAACTAATGCACCAGCTGTGTTCATGGACCTTATGAACCGAGTGTGTGGACCATACCTTGACAAGTTTGTCATTGTTTTCATTGATGACATACTTATTTACTCAAAGAATGACCAAGAACACGGTGAACATTTGAGAAAGGTGTTAGAGGTATTGAGGAAGGAAGAATTGTACGCTAAGTTTTCAAAGTGTGCATTTTGGTTGGAAGAAGTTCAATTCCTCGGTCACATAGTGAACAAAGAAGGTATTAAGGTGGATCCGGCAAAGATAGAAACTGTTGAAAAGTGGGAAACCCCGAAAACTCCGAAACACATACGCCAGTTTTTAGGACTAGCTGGTTACTACAGAAGGTTCATCCAAGACTTTTCCAGAATAGCAAAACCCTTGACTGCATTAACGCATAAAGGGAAGAAATTTGAATGGAATGATGAACAAGAGAAAGCGTTTCAGTTATTGAAGAAAAAGCTAACTACGGCACCTATATTGTCATTGCCTGAAGGGAATGATGATTTTGTGATTTATTGTGACGCATCAAAGCAAGGTCTCGGTTGTGTATTAATGCAACGAACGAAGGTGATTGCTTATGCGTCTAGACAATTGAAGATTCACGAACAAAATTATACGACGCATGATTTGGAATTAGGCGCGGTTGTTTTTGCATTAAAGACTTGGAGGCACTACTTATATGGGGTCAAAAGTATTATATATACCGACCACAAAAGTCTTCAACACATATTTAATCAGAAACAACTGAATATGAGGCAGCGTAGGTGGATTGAATTATTGAATGATTACGACTTTGAGATTCGTTACCACCCGGGGAAGGCAAATGTGGTAGCCGATGCCTTGAGCAGGAAGGACAGAGAACCCATTCGAGTAAAATCTATGAATATAATGATTCATAATAACATTACTACTCAAATAAAGGAGGCGCAACAAGGAGTTTTAAAAGAGGGAAATTTAAAGGATGAAATACCCAAAGGATCGGAGAAGCATCTTAATATTCGGGAAGACGGAACCCGGTATAGGGCTGAAAAGATTTGGGTACCAAAATTTGGAGATATGAGAGAAATGGTACTTAGAGAAGCTCATAAAACCAGATACTCAATACATCCTGGAACGGGGAAGATGTACAAGGATCTCAAGAAACATTTTTGGTGGCCGGGTATGAAAGCCGATGTTGCTAAATACGTAGGAGAATGTTTGACGTGTTCTAAGGTCAAAGCTGAGCATCAGAAACCATCAGGTCTACTTCAACAACCCGAAATCCCGGAATGGAAATGGGAAAACATTACCATGGATTTCATCACTAAATTGCCAAGGACTGCAAGTGGTTTTGATACTATTTGGGTAATAGTTGATCGTCTCACCAAATCAGCACACTTCCTGCCAATAAGAGAAGATGACAAGATGGAGAAGTTAGCACGACTGTATTTGAAGGAAGTCGTCTCCAGACATGGAATACCAATCTCTATTATCTCTGATAGGGATGGCAGATTTATTTCAAGATTCTGGCAGACATTACAGCAAGCATTAGGAACTCGTCTAGACATGAGTACTGCCTATCATCCACAAACTGATGGGCAGAGCGAAAGGACGATACAAACGCTTGAAGACATGCTACGAGCATGTGTTATTGATTTCGGAAACAGTTGGGATCGACATCTACCGTTAGCAGAATTTTCCTACAACAACAGCTACCATTCAAGCATTGAGATGGCGCCGTTTGAAGCACTTTATGGTAGAAAGTGCAGGTCTCCGATTTGTTGGAGTGAAGTGGGGGATAGACAGATTACGGGTCCGGAGATTATACAAGAAACTACCGAGAAGATCATCCAAATTCAACAACGGTTGAAAACCGCCCAAAGTCGACAAAAGAGCTACGCTGACATTAAAAGAAAAGATATAGAATTTGAAATTGGAGAGATGGTCATGCTTAAAGTTGCACCTTGGAAAGGCGTTGTTCGATTTGGTAAACGAGGGAAATTAAATCCAAGGTATATTGGACCATTCAAGATTATTGATCGTGTCGGACCAGTAGCTTACCGACTAGAGTTACCTCAACAACTCGCGGCTGTACATAACACTTTCCACGTCTCGAATTTAAAGAAATGTTTTGCTAAAGAAGATCTCACTATTCCGTTAGATGAAATCCAAATCAACGAAAAACTTCAATTCATCGAAGAACCCGTCGAAATAATGGATCGTGAGGTTAAAAGACTTAAGCAAAACAAGATACCAATTGTTAAGGTTCGATGGAATGCTCGTAGAGGACCCGAGTTCACCTGGGAGCGTGAAGATCAGATGAAGAAGAAATACCCGCATCTATTTCCAGAAGATTCGTCAACACCTTCAACAGCTTAAAATTTCGGGACGAAATTTATTTAACGGGTAGGTACTGTAGTGACCCGAACTTTTCCATGTTTATATATATTAATTGAGATTGATATTTACATGATTAAATGTTTCCAACATGTTAAGCAATCAAACTTGTTAAGACTTGATTAATTGAAATATGTTTCATATAGACAATTGACCACCCAAGTTGATCGGTGATTCACGAACGTTAAAACTTGTAAAAACTATATGATGACATATAAATGGATATATATATAGTTAACATGATACTATGATAAGAAAACATATCATAAAGTATATTAACAATGAACTACATATGTAAAAACAAGACTACTAACTTAATGATTTTTAAACGAGACATATATGTAACGATTATCGTTGTAAAGACATTTAATGTATATATATCATATTAAGAGATATTCATACATGATAATATCATGATAATATAATAATTTAAAATCTCATTTGATATTATAAACATTGGGTTAACAACATTTAACAAGATCGTTAACCTAAAGGTTTCAAAACAACACTTACATGTAACGACTAACGATGACTTAACGACTCAGTTAAAATGTATATACATGTAGTGTTTTAATATGTATTTATACACTTTTGAAAGACTTCAATACACTTATCAAAATACTTCTACTTAACAAAAATGCTTACAATTACATCCTCGTTCAGTTTCATCAACAATTCTACTCGTATGCACCCGTATTCGTACTCGTACAATACACAGCTTTTAGATGTATGTACTATTGGTATATACACTCCAATGATCAGCTCTTAGCAGCCCATGTGAGTCACCTAACACATGTGGGAACCATCATTTGGCAACTAGCATGAAATATCTCATAAAATTACAAAAATATGAGTAATCATTCATGACTTATTTACATGAAAACAAAATTACATATCCTTTATATCTAATCCATACACCAACGACCAAAAACACCTACAAACACTTTCATTCTTCAATTTTCTTCATCTAATTGATCTCTCTCAAGTTCTATCTTCAAGTTCTAAGTGTTCTTCATAAATTCCAAAAGTTCTAGTTTCATAAAATCAAGAATACTTTCAAGTTTGCTAGCTCACTTCCAATCTTGTAAGGTGATCATCCAACCTCAAGAAATCTTTGTTTCTTACAGTAGGTTATCATTCTAATACAAGGTAATAATCATATTCAAACTTTGGTTCAATTTCTATAACTATAACAATCTTATTTCAAGTGATGATCTTACTTGAACTTGTTTTCGTGTCATGATTCTGCTTCAAGAACTTCGAGCCATCCAAGGATCCATTGAAGCTAGATACATTTTTCTCTTTTCCAGTAGGTTTATCCAAGGAAATTAAGGTAGTAATGATGTTCATAACATCATTCGATTCATACATATAAAGCTATCTTATTCGAAGGTTTAAACTTGTAATCACTAGAACATAGTTTAGTTAATTCTAAACTTGTTCGCAAACAAAAGTTAATCCTTCTAACTTGACTTTTAAAATCAACTAAACACATGTTCTATATCTATATGATATGCTAACTTAATGATTTAAAACCTGGAAACACGAAAAACACCGTAAAACCGGATTTACGCCGTCGTAGTAACACCGCGGGCTGTTTTGGGTTAGTTAATTAAAAACTATGATAAACTTTGATTTAAAAGTTGTTATTATGAGAAAATGATTTTTATTATGAACATGAAACTATATCCAAAAATTATGATTAAACTCAAAGTGGAAGTATGTTTTCTAAAATGGTCATCTAGACGTCGTTCTTTCGACTGAAATGACTACCTTTACAAAAACGACTTGTAACTTATTTTTCCGACTATAAACCTATACTTTTCTGTTTAGATTCATAAAATAGAGTTCAATATGAAACCATAGTAATTTGATTCACTCAAAACGGATTTAAAATGAAGAAGTTATGGGTAAAACAAGATTGGATAATTTTTCTCATTTTAGCTACGTGAAAATTGGTAACAAATCTATTCCAACCATAACTTAATCAACTTGTATTGTATATTATGTAATCTTGAGATACCATAGACACGTATACAATGTTTCGACCTATCATGTCGACACATCTATATATATTTCGGAACAACCATAGACACTCTATATGTGAATGTTGGAGTTAGCTATACAGGGTTGAGGTTGATTCCAAAATATATATAGTTTGAGTTGTGATCAATACTGAGATACGTATACACTGGGTCGTGGATTGATTCAAGATAATATTTATCGATTTATTTCTGTACATCTAACTGTGGATAACTAGTTGTAGGTTACTAACGAGGACAGCTGACTTAATAAACTTAAAACATCAAAATATATTAAAAGTGTTGTAAATATATTTTGAACATACTTTGATATATATGTATATATTGTTATAGGTTCGTGAATCAACAGTGGCCAAGTCTTACTTCCCGACGAAGTAAAAATCTGTGAAAGTGAGTTATAGTCCCACTTTTAAAATCTAATATTTTTGGGATGAGAATACATGCAGGTTTTATAAATGATTTACAAAATAGACACAAGTACGTGAAACTACATTCTATGGTTGAATTATCGAAATCGAATATGCCCCTTTTTATTAAGTCTGGTAATCTAAGAATTAGGGAACAGACACCCTAATTGACGCGAATCCTAAAGATAGATCTATTGGGCCTAACAAACCCCATCCAAAGTACCGGATGCTTTAGTACTTCGAAATTTATATCATATCCGAAGGGTGTCCCGGAATGATGGGGATATTCTTATATATGCATCTTGTTATTGTCGGTTACCAGGTGTTCACCATATGAATGATTTTTATCTCTATGTATGGGATGTGTATTGAAATATGAAATCTTGTGGTCTATTGTTACGATTTGATATATATAGGTTAAACCTATAACTCACCAACATTTTTGTTGACGTTTAAAGCATGTTTATTCTCAGGTGAATATTAAGAGCTTCCGCTGTTGCATACTAAAATAAGGACAAGATTTGGAGTCCATGTTTGTATGATATTGTGTAAAAACTGCATTCAAGAAACTGATTTCGATGTAACATATTTGTATTGTAAACCATTATGTAATGGTCGTGTGTAAACAGGATATTTTAGATTATCATTATTTGATAATCTACGTAAAGCTTTTTAAACCTTTATTTATGAAATAAAGGTTATGGTTTGTTTTAAAAATGAATGCAGTCTTTGAAAAACGTCTCATATAGAGGTCAAAACCTCGCAACGAAATCAATTAATATGGAACGTTTTTAATCAATAAGAACGGGACATTTCACATAATACAATATAAGTTAGTTAGGATATGGTTAGTATAGATTTTTGTAAATTCATCCCGTAGTCAAATTAACTATTTTTAACCAATTTTGTTTTACCCATAACTTCTTCATTTTAAATCCGTTTTGAGTGAATCAAATTGCTATGGTTTCATATTGAACTGAAATTTATGAAACTAACAGAAAAATTAAAATTTATATCCGTTTTTGTAAGAGGTTGTCATTTTAGTCGAAAGAACGACGTCTTGATTACCATTTTGAAAAACATACTTCCACTTTGAGTTTAACCATGATTTTTGGATATAGTTTCATGTTCATAATAAAAATTATTTTCCCAGAAGAACAACTTTTAAATCAAAGTTTATCATAGTTTTTAATTATCTAACCCAAAACAGCCCCCGGTTTTACTACAACGGCGTATGTCCGGTTTTACGGTGTTCTTCGTGTTTTCAGGTTTTAAATCATGAAGTTAGCATATCATATAGATATAGAACATGTTTTTAGTTGATTTTAAAAGTTAAGTTAGAAGGATTAACTTTGTTTGCGAACAAGTTTAGAATTAACTAAACTATATTCTAGTTATTACAAGTTTAAATCTTCGAATAAGATAGTTATATATATATGAATCGAATGATGTTATGAACATCATTACTACCTCAAGTTTAGTAGGTAAACCTACTGGAAGTGACAAAAATTAATCTAGCTTTAAAGGATTCTTGGATGGCTTGAAAGTTCTTGAAGTAGAATCATGACACGAAAACAAGTTCAAGTAAGATTTCCACTCGAAATAAGATTGTTATAGTTATAGAAATTGAATCAAAGTTTGAATATGAGTATTACCTTGAATTAGAAAGATAGCCTACTGTAAGTAACAAAGGTTTCTTGATCTTAGATGATTTTCTTGGAATGTATTAGAAAGCTTGGAAGTAGACTTGCAAACTTGAAAGTGTTTATGAAGTGTTCTTGAGTGATTGTTTTGTAAGTTGATCTAGGTTAGCTAGATTGAGCTAGATTGAGTTAGATTATGAAGGAAATGATGAAGAACACTTAGAACACTAAGAGAGGAATTGAGAGAGAGTAATTTGATGCATAAAAGTTGAAATGAAAATGTGTTTGTGAGTATGCAAGTTCACGTGAAGGTTGATGTATCATATAGGCTCCATTAGTTTGATTTTTAGTGTAATCATTCATGCTAGATGTTAAATGATGGTTCCCACATATTTAGGTGACTCACAAGGGCTGCTAAGAGCTGATCATTGGAGTGTATATACCAATAGTAAGTACATCTAGAAGCTGTGTATTGTACGAGTACGAATACGGGTGCATACGAGTAGAATTATTGATGAAAATGAATGAGGATGTAATTGTAAGCATTTTTGATAAGTAGAAGTACTTTGATATGTGTCTTGAAGTCTTTCAAAAGTGTATGAATACATCTTAAAACACTACATGTATATACATTTTAACTGAGTCGTTAAGTCATTGTTAGTCGTTACATGTAAGTGTTGTTTTGAAACCATTAAGTTAACGATCTTGTTAAATGTAATTAATCCATTGTTATTATACTTAAATGAGATGTTCAATTGTTATGTTAACATGTTAACATGGTGTATTAATATATCTTAATATCATATATATATATGTGTAAAATACTATTACAACGATAATCATTACATATATATATTGTTTCGAAATCCTTAAGTTAGTAGTCTCATCTTACTTGTGTAGTTCATTGTTAATACACTTAATGATATAATTAATTATCATTTTATCATGTTAAACATAGTGTGTTCATATCTTAATACAATACATATGTATTTATTTTAATTAAAACGTTGTTATAACGATAATCGTTATATATATCGTTTCGAGTTTCTTTATTCAATAGTCTCATTTTTATGTATATAACTCATTGTTAATATACTTAGTGAGATATTTACTTATCATAATCTCATGTTAAATATATATATATATATATATATATATATATATATATATATATATATATATATATATATATATATATATATATATATATATATATATATATATATATATATATATATATATCATGTCAGTTTTACAAGTTTTAACGTTCGTGAATCGCCTGTCAATTTGGGTGGTCAATTGTCTACATAAACTCGTTTCAATTAATCAAGTCTTAACAAGTTTGATTGCTTAACATGTTGGAAACATTTAATCATACAAATATAGTTTTCATTTAATATATAACATGGAAAAGTTCGGGTCACTACACTTTTACTATTACGATTAACAATTTTTGTAGGTCAAAACGTTAGCATTCCCATCTCCAACCAAAATCCCCGTAGATCGAGCGATAATACCATAATCTTCAAGGTCTTGAAGAAAACAATTCCCGTCAATATGATGTCCTGGATCCGAAGAGCTAGCCTCACGATCGTCAACACAAGCCTCTTTGATAACGCCATATTCATACATATATTCTTATGCGTTATCGGGTTCTAAACGTTCATACTTTGAAGATTATTGAAAACTTTTTGGTAATATTTATGAAGATTTGTGTTTCGACATCAAAAAGTTCTTCGGTATGAGTTTTAGTGATTTTTGACATGTTCTCGACACCTTTTATAGTCATGGATATGTTTTGCAGCTGTCGAGATGCAATAAGGTAGAAGGTTTTCCCTGTTCGGGCTACCCGGGAGGGCGAGTTATCCGACCCCATACTCTGATGTACGCAGCCCAGCAGGATTACTCCCTGGCTTGTTTCCAACCCATCCCTGACTACCACTAAATATTTGCTCTAGACGGTATTCGAACCCGAGACCTCTTGTAAGAAACTCAGAGCCCCAACCACTAGACTATTTAGCTATCGAGATGCAATGTAAATAAATTTACATGTAAGCACAATGAACTTTATTGTATCTAGGCCCTTTTATATCTTGCGTAAGTTTATAGTTTAATTAAAAGAGTAAATTACACGCCAGCCTTCTCTACACATATTCTCTCACCAGATGACCAAAATATTCGCCTCTCAACCCTAAATCTAAAATAACCTCTCAACTCTCCTCTCATCCCCACCAACCTCAGCCTCCCATTACCACCATCCTCAGCCCCTTCCAATCACCGTGATATGTTTTCTACCTTCGCTAAATGTTATCCTCCTCACATATATGAATTCCGATCACTACGAAACTTCCTACGACACAGATAACAGTCAAACAGCGACATTAAAAGTGGTGGCTGACGGTGCTGGTTTGAGGGAGGCTTTTTATGGTGGTTTTCTGGTTGGTGAAAGTGTATATGGTGCTGACAGACAGCGGTTTAGTGGTGGCAAATGACGGTTTTTAACGGTGATTGAGCTGGTGTTCAATGACGGTTTGCTAGTGGTTAAAAGCGTTTTTTCTTGCCGTTTGGCAAATATTCACGCTTAAATCTGTTCATTTCCAAATCTGTCAGTCACAGGCGGTAGTGGTGACGTGGTTGCAACTGCAAAACAAAAAAGTGGTTGATGGTGGTGAGATGATGTTAGTAAGGTAAGGTAAAAAAAAAGTGAAATGACAATAATGCCCTCGTAAACAGTAAACAAAACTCATCACAATTATTTCAAGTCATTGGTAGTGAGATGATGTTAGCAAGGTAAGGTAAAAAAAAAAAAGTGAAATGAAAATAATGCCTCGTAAACAGTAAACAAAACGCATCACAATTAGTATGTGGAATGAAAATAATGGCCTTGTGAACAGTAAATAAAACGCATCACAATTAGTATTTAGTTATAATATTGAAGGCTTATGGTTAAAGAATGTGGAAATTGTGTGAGAACTTATTGGTTTAGCAAAATCTGCGCGTCTACACGAAAACGACCATATCTCACTCCTCGTAACTCGGATTAAGGTGAATTTAAAGCCCAGACATCTATAACTCAGAGCTCTACAACAATCAAAAATCGTATCTGCTGTTCATGCATTTTTCTGGCTGCGAAAAATGCTATCCGACCGCTAGATTTCGAAGTTTGGAACAGACCCAGTTGAACGATAAATGTAATTTCACGGGCACGGAAATCACCTCCCGGGCAGATGGCGGTTATGGTTCCAAATTATGCACTATAAATACTAAATTAAACCCCATGTTTAGGGTTAGACTTTACATAACGAAAACTGCAATTTCTATTACGTTTTTCCTTAGTTTTTCATGGTGTTTGGAGCTCTTATACTCCTAGGTTTAAATCTTTAATCATTGGTACATTATCTATCTTTATTTTAATTTTAACAATGGTTGATTATTGTTTATCCTTGTGTTTAATTGCTATTATTCTTGCCATGTCTAGCTAAATCCATTGTATTCACTTAGATGCATGAACTTAGGTGATGGATTGATTATTCTTTTCTTTATCATAATTATTTTACTTAGATCCTTGATTCTTGATTACTCCCATTGAAATGATCACATTAGTTATAAGTCTACTGATTAAGATAACGAAAGTTATTAGGTTGATAAACGAATCTAGGTTGTTGAAAGATAATTTAGAATTGTTAAATTGCATGCGGGAAACTAGTGTAATTGACTTAAGAATTAATCCCATCATCAATCGAATAGGTAATCGTGAAGATAAAATGGGGCACCAATTATCACCATCTGAATCCCCACCAAAAGTAATTGATTAATTGAATGTTTTCTTCATAAGTGTGTAAGAAACTAGCGTGAAAAACCAACAATTCTTAATTGAATTAGTAATTAAGTGCGGGAAACCAACTTATTTATCTGATTTGTTAACGGTCTTAATAAAGCGATCCTGATCCTAGTGAATTGAGTCTGAGTGGATGCCCTTTTATAATTTAAATTTGCGTTTTATTATGTTTTGTGTTTTCTCAAAATACAAATCCCCTGTTTAGAGTAATTAATAGTTTAATTTCTCGAATAAACTGCTCTATGTGGATCGAACTAGTCGTTTACTTGCTAGCTATTGCATTATCTGGTTTAGTTGCCTGAATAAGTGTGTTAATCTGTGAGTGATTGATTAGTATTTTAATAGTTAGATGTTAAACATCACTCTTTGAAGAGATTTTGAATTGAAAACCCTGTATCATCATCATCATCATTATCAGCCAAACCAAAAGAACAAGAGGCATCTTTAGCTTTTTTTCTGCTCGCCCGTTTACCACCATCTTTAGCCACGTACACTTTAAAACCAGTGGCCTTTAGTTTTTCTTTATTGAAAATTATCCATTCTTGACAAAATCCTTTGCACGTAGCACTAGTACAATCGCAAAACAATCCACCACCACGACCAGATTTTGACAGTACAAAAGGAACTTTATTATCAATGAGCCGATCACCATTACCTTCACAACCACCACAAGATCAAACATTAGCCTTAACACCATTAACACCCTCTAAAACCTCCAGAGCATCCAAGTTAACCTCATGTGTATTCTTAACAAGTTTTTTCTTAATAGTATTAAATCTATTAACAGTAGCAGAGTTAAAATCACTACCAACACTATAAACAACACCAACGTCATTCCTATGAGTATTACTCTCTAAACCATCACTATTAATTAAAACCTGATCAAAACCGTATGCATCCAGCACTGTATCATCAATTGATCCAAACAGGACACAATTAGGAGAACTGGACATAACATTTCGACAGCGAATCAGCTGGAACAATGATATGCCCAAAATGGATGGTTTTGTTTTGCGGTGTCGTTAGGTCGCAAAGCGTCAGGTTTAGTCTATCAAGAGAGGGATGGTGTTTTAAATTTATATTTAGCGGAGCCTAAATCTTACTACTCCTACCTACGGGTGAGTAAGGGAAGTATGACCTAGGGTCGAATTTTGAGAAGTCGAAAGAATCGAACCTATTATCATAGAATAATCCTAAAAATAGATAAGTAGTTATGAGTTACCTAATTTTGGCTTTTATAATAATAAAGAAAGTAAATACAATAAAATTTGTAATTCATATAAGGTTAAAACAAGTGCATGTTATGATTTCATTAGTTCCTTTGCCAAGATTATGAAATGTTGGCTCATGAATAGGTAGTGACTTTGTATTTATTATAATGATTCTACCGCCCCTGTCAAAGGACTGACATGTCACTAGGTAATGCGTTAGGCTTGAAGATTCTGAATAGACAGCAACGTTCCATACCCCCGACGCCCAAGTAGCAATGACTACATGCTAAACGTATAATGGGTCATCCAATTTAGAGACTCGTTAAGGTGACGTATTAACATTCTAAAAGGTCTAAACTTTCTTAAGCATAATCAAATACAAGGTTTTCCGTATTCGAGGGACGTGATGTATGTCGATGCTTTCATTAATGATTGGTTTTTAAAAGATAGTTAGGCCCTTAAAAGAGTTCAACCTTAAAGAACACCATGGCCAAGTCGGTGTGACTTCCATGAACACGTTCGGTTATCCTAACGTTCTAATCCTTTATGATGTTTAAATAAAAAGTTCCTTAATTAACTACGAATCCCTAAAGCGGGGTGCAATGCTTGAGATTGCATTATGGTGCAGTCTACTAATCAACACTATCCGGTTTCCATGGCCTTACTTAGCAGAGGTACCACTTACGACAATCGTTGTGCTTCAGCGTGTACGTACGAAGTTTATATGCTTGGTGACTACACTAGCATGGTTCGTGACCGACAATGTACTCTGGGTCTAGGTAGATGTTTCACTACGAAAGAGGCCTCAGCCGGAATTGAAGGCTTAGGTGGAATTACTACAACCGGTGTGCCTCAGTCAATCTTGCGTTGTATCCGACAGAGTTCTCTTACCAATGGGTGACACAGATAGTGTACTCTGAATTGGGGTTCACGACTTCCCAATAACAGAGCCAATAACTACATTCTTTTAGTTGGAAAAGCGATTGAGTTTAAAGCATAATCGAAAAGCATCTCAACAAAATACACAGTTCATAATATTATTTCGGGAGCGTAAATAACTACATCATAACATACAATAAATATAACTACTCGTTAATCATGGTAACAATATCATAAATCATTATAATGGAAGACATTATATAAAGATAAAGGATAGAAGTACCAGTAGATTAATCGAGTTCCGAAAGCACAAAAGTGACAACTTCAGACTCTAGACCGCTCTTAATACAATCTTCAGCTTTCTTCTCCGGGTACTAAATTTCTCGCTCGGAGTCGAAGACCTTGAAAGTATGACTTTAATTATTATAGTAAGAGAGATAAAGAAGTGAATTGAAGTGTGTGGAAAATGGGATGACAAATGCTCCTTAAATAGCCAAAAATTGGACTGGAAAGGCCTGGTAGGCCGGCCTGGCAAGCCGGCCCAAGTGCCCGGCCTGAGTGCTCGGCCTCATGCAGCCTGTGTGTGCTAGCCGGCCTGTGTGCTAGGCCACAGGTTGATCTGGCAAGCCAGCCCTGATGGCAAGCAGGCCTGGCAGGCCGTTTTGGGTGCTGGTTTACCTAATTTCTTTGATGGTTTTGCTCGTTCCCGGATCGTAACTTGGTTTCCGAGGTCGTAACTTGACTTTCATCGTTTTCACTCTAGAGTCTTCGTTTTAGCTCTGTTTTACTTGATTCTTCTTGCTTCGTCTTTGTATTTACTTAATCTATAAAATTTACTAACAAAGTGATTATTTTTGCGATAACGTTTTGTAAGACCCATTTTTTTTTAAATCAATGCGGAAGTCTTAATTACGAAAATACCCTATAAACATAATTATTACAAAACCATTCTAAGTTATTTATTACAACACAACATGTGTATCATTAATATCCAATTACATATTTAAAACATTAAACATCAGAGTTCGGCTTTGTCAAGCATATCTTCGACACAACCGCTCCCATCCCAAAACCCGTATGAAATCAAAACTTGCAAGGGAGTAAGTGAGGGGGGTTAGCACAAGGCTAAGTGAATGAAACTATCTACAAATCTAGCATATAGTATCAACTCAAAAAAACAAATAGCAACAACAATAAGTGAGGGGGGTTTGCTCTAGTTAGAGGAACGGCGGCCTGGCCGGGCACACGACCCTAGCTGATCGGACTAGAATCTACCGTTAGTCCTACCACTGAATCTCCAGTATAGTCATCCATACGCAGGTGATGCGTCATTCAAAATTATACCCAACAAGCAGTGGTCAACTGGACCCAACCTAACAAGGCGAGGTTAACCTCCTTGAGTACGATCTAACAAGTCGAGATCCATCTCATGAGCGGAACCTGACAAGTCAAAGTTCGATCAACAGTGCACTTTCAACTAATAACAGCTTATCAAGGCATCATTACCACTCATCACATGGCAACTAAGTAACAATATAAGATGTAACACGACAAGCTACTCTATGCTACACCTGAGATAATCCCACTCACCGATTAGCAGTAACAGAAGACTGATATGGCCGAAATGGACGGTTTTTATTCACGCGGTGTCGTCGGGCCGCGACTCGCCAGGATCAGCCATTCGTGGGAGAAGGTACTGTTTTAAATTTATATTTAGCGGGGCCTAAATCTTACTACTCCTTATAAGTAAGGGAAGTATGACCTAGAGTCGTATTTTTGAGATATTAGTAGAATCGAACATATATTTAAGCCTAAGATAGTTAGGGAGTAGTGGTTTATTTATTTTGGGATTTTCTAACTTATAAGACAGATAAAGTAAATGTGATAAAATTCATAATTCAGACAAGGTTAAAGTGAGTGCATACTATGACTTCATCAGTTATTCTGCCGAGATTATGGAATGTTGGCTCATGAATAGGCAGAGGTCTTGTATTCATTACACTGGTCCTAAACGCCCCTGTCATAAGACATGTCACTGGGTACTGCGTTAGGCTTGAAGATTCTGAATAGACAGCAACGTCCCTTACCCCCGACGCCCGTGCAGTCTAACTACAGGCATACACATTCAGACGGCTCATCCAATTGAGCGACTCAGTTGGGTGACGTATTAACATTCCAAAATGGTCTAAACTTTCTTAAGCAAACAGTTCCTTAATTAACTAAGAATCCCTCAAGCGGGGTGCAATGCTTGAGACTGCGTTATGGTGCAGTGTACTGGTCAACACTAACCGGGTTCCATGGCCTTACTTAGCAGAGGTACAGTTTACAACAACCGCTGTGCTTCAGCGTGCACGTACGAAGTTTATATGCATGGTGACTACACTAGCATGGTCTGGGACCGACAATGTACTAAGGGTCTAGTCAGATGTTTCACTACGAAAGAGTCCTCAGTCGAAATCCAAAGCTTGATAGACTTACTACAACCGGTGTGCCTCAGTCGATCTTACGTTGTATCCGATAAACTTCTCTTACCAAGAGGTGACACAGATAGTGTACTCTGAATCGGGGTTCGTGACTTCCCAATAACAGAGCCTATAACTACGTTCTATTAGTTAGAAAAGCGATTGAGTTTAAAGCATAATCGGAAAGCATTTCAACAGCATACACAAACCATAATATTATTTCGGCATTATAACTGCTTACATCATAGCATACACTAAAGATAACTATTCGCTAATCATGGCAACAATATCATAAAATATTATATAAGATAAAGGATAGAAGTACTAGTAGATTAAACGAGTTCTGAATACAAAAGTGACAACTACAAGACTTCAGACCGCTCCTAATACAATCTTTAGCGTTCTTCTCCGGGTACTAGGTTTCCCGCACGGAGTCGAAGGCCTTGAGAGTATGACTAATATTGTACAAGAGAGAGAAAGAAGTGAATTGAAGTGTGTGTTGGAATGAATGACAAAGACCCTTTAAATAAACAAGAAATTTGCCTGCAAACGGCTGGCAAGCCGTTTAGCAGACCGTATTTGGCAAGCCGTTTGCCAGTCAAGCCGTTTCTTGGGGCCATTTGCTGGACCGTTTGGCAGGTCGTTTGCCATACTGGCAAGCCGTATGCCATGCCATTTTTGTGCCTGGTCAGCCCTGATTCACTGGATCGTAACTTGATTTCTTGTCTTTCACCATTTTCGCTCTAGAATCTTCGTTTTAGCTCCGATTCTCTTGATTCTTTTTGCACCGTCTTTGTAATTACTTGTTCTTCAATTATAACCAATGAAGTGGGTATTTTGCCGACAAAGTTCGAATATTTCTTGTTTTTGGGCCTTAATACCGGGGTGAAAACGTGACTTTTAAGCCGATATCAAATATCCCACACTTAGACTTTGCTTGTCCTCAAGCAAACTCTTATTTCCTTCAGAATCTTTTCGTCGTTTCTTTTTTAATAGCCTAAGCGGTTTGCTTTTATTATAAGGGCAGAAAGGTAAGGTGAGTCATTTATGTTAGGATTGAAATTATCTCTGCAAGCATGCGAGGAGGTTACATGACATAGGCTAGCTTTCACGGGTCACTCAAATCACTCAAGTGTTTAGGGTTCCCTATAGATCTAAGAAATAAATTCACTCATAGCCAGTCATGCTGCACCCATTGTCATAGGCTTGATAAAGACTCAAATCCTTGTTGCTAATGCGAGAACGGTAGTAATCTCAGTTTTCTGACTCGAAGCCGACCCACTTTGTTCTGTTCTAGTTTTCTGTTTTGACCCTACTGATTTCTTTGACTTTGTACTCAATTGACTTACCTCTTAATTTTGCGAAGGCATATAATATCCTACCATACTGCTTCTTGCAGCCCTAATATCGCCTTCAGCCGCTTTGGCCAACTCAAATGCTTGTGACAATGACGTTGCTAATCTAACGATCGTTAACGATCATTCTATACTCCGGTTTTATAACTCTGACAAAATGCTGAACTCGGTCCTTCTCTATTGGAACCCACAGTGAAACAAATCTCAACTTATCATTGAACTCACTGATTACATCATCTATCGACATTTCATCCGTCATCCTCATCCTAAGAAACTCTGTCTTCAATCTC
The DNA here is from genome assembly GCF_046630445.1 of Rutidosis leptorrhynchoides. Taxonomy (NCBI): domain Eukaryota; kingdom Viridiplantae; phylum Streptophyta; class Magnoliopsida; order Asterales; family Asteraceae; genus Rutidosis; species Rutidosis leptorrhynchoides. The sequence continues at coordinate 19,907,624 of NC_092343.1, read as the reverse complement.
TCCATATCATACTCCGAACAATACTGCTCTCGAACCTTAGCACTAAATTGTTCTCATGTAATATGGCACAACTGCTCCTTCGATAAATGGCCTGTAATCGAATCTCACCAACTCATCGCTTGATCTTTGAAAAGTTGACTTGCAAATAATACCCTTAACTATGGCTCACACTCACAGACATCTAATGCATGGTCTACCTCTCGAAGCCAGTTCATAGTCACTGATGGTTTTGAATGTCCCGAGTACACTGGAGGTTGGCAACTAAGAAATTTTTTGTAAGTACACTTTCTTTTGGGCCTCGTCATCGGAATTTGGTAAGGATACATCATCTTATTGGGAAATTGTGGGTTAAACTGAGGTGGAACTTGGTATTGTTGAGGAAACTGGTATTGGGATGGTAACCACAGAGGTTGAGACGCACCTCCTGTTTGCTGATACATAACAGGTGGAACTCTATACCCACCCACTGCTTGATTTGAAACATTGACACTCGGGTTCACTTGTAGCTGATGTTGTTCCAAATTCTTTATTCGGTCGTGGGCTTCCTTTAACTGACTTTCCAAATATAAAATTTGTTCCTAGGGGTTCTCTTCTGATACATACCCGTCTTCATGTGGGGCTCTATATATTCCGGGGGCTGACGAACCAGTTGCGTTTCTTGCCATCTGCACTACCACAACATCTCACACAAAACACTTAGTGGAAATAGGTTAGTACCTATCAACTAGGCATGCAACTCCTACATTCACTTAACCTGTCCCCTCAGATATGTTTGACACAACACATAGTTTAGGAACATGGCATTCAACCCAATGCACATGCTGCCAAACCAATGCTCTACTACCAAGTTGTAAGAACCAATTTTTTTTAAATCAATGCGGGACTCTTAATTACGAAAATGGCCTATAAACAAAATTATTACAAAACCATTCTAAGTTATTTTTTACAACACAACATGTGTATCATTATTATCAGATTACATATTTAAAACATTAAACATCAGAGTTCATCTTTGTCAAACATATCTTCAACACAACCGCTCCCGTCCCAAAACTCGCATAAAATTAAAACCTGCAAGGGAGTAAGTGAGCGGGGTTAGCACAAGGCTAAGTGAATGGAACTATCTATAAATCTAGCATACAATATCAACTCAAACAACAAATAGCAACAACAATAACAACAACTTTGCTCTAGTTAGAGGAACGACGGCCTGGCCGGGCATATGACCCTACCTGATCGGACTAGAGTCTACCGTTAGTCATACCACTGAATCTCCAGTATAATCATCCACACGCTGGTGATGTGTCATTCAGAACTATACTTAACAGACAGTGGTCAACAGGACCCAACCTAACAAGGAAAGGTTGACCTCCTTGAGTACGATCTAACAAGTCGAGATCCATCTCATGAGCGGAACCTGACAAGTCAAGGTTCGATCAAAAAGTGCACTTTCGACTAGTAACAACATATCAAGGCATCATTACAACTCATCACATGGTAATTAAGTAACAATATAAGATGTAACATGACAAGCTACTCTATGCTACACCCGAGATAATCCCACTCACCAATTACCAGTAACAGAAGGCACTTAGAATTCTAATCTTACAGAGCCTTCTCTTCGTCCTTTGCACCTGATAATAACACACCAACAAGTCAGTATACATACCCAATCCACAACATAATCAATTTATAGTATAAACAAGGTCATATCATCCTATATTCATCATATTATAAGTCTACAACATAAACCAATTCAATATCGTCATACAAGTGCGTGCCAAACGGAACATACACACTAAAACCAATTTTTCGGCCTCAAAAACAGTTTTATCTAGCTTCTTAAAAGTTTACCATTGAAAAATATTCTTCATTACGATTCCAATGATATTTGATTCATCAAAAACGGAGATACGGTTCAAAAGTTACGATTAAAACAAATTTCCCAAAATGCTGAAATGTCTCACTTGTGAGATGACAAGAGTGAGCCCTCACTCGCGTGGTTGAGTTTCACTCGTGTGGTCACTCGCGTGGGTGAGCTGTCACTTGCGTGGTTGAGCTCACTCGCGTGTTGAGCTCTCATACACGTGGTTGAGGCTCACTCGCGTGGGAGCTGAAGAACATCCCATTTTCGCTATTTTTGGGTTTTTAACACCCAAATCATGATTTTTGGCCAATCTGAGCATAAAATCACTTCCAAAACCTCATATAACAACTATAGAACATGTTTCTAACATCAATTAGCATATACAAACACGTTTTAGCAAGATTCAAGCTATAAAATCACACTTTTACTCAAGAACACATAAACCCAATTTAACAAAGATTCAAGGAATGATTCAAGCATGCTAACCTGGATTTGAGCTTACAAGGATGATATAAATCAGCTTCTAAAGTTTCACAAATCAATTTAAGGCTTGGATCAAGTTTGGGTTTGAGAGTGAAGAAAAGTTGGGTACGAACTTGATTTCAATTTTTGGGAAAAAAAGCTTACGAGAAGCATCTAGATAGCTTATAAGAGTGGTATTAACTCATACTCCATAACACATGGGTATTTATATATCTTACGCACCTCGTTAGGCAGCCCTAACGGAGTCTAAAATTAACAAACAAACCTGTTCTGTGACCCTTGTCACAAACTGGTCTTAACCAAATAGTCAAGCGACTATAAACACTCAATTATAAAATCAACATTATAAATGCACACAAGGGCAAAATGGTCATTTAAACTAGGCCTAGTCGCAGGGTGTTACACGTTTGGAACTTTATTATTTTTGGACTTAATATCTGGGTAAAAACATGACTTTTTAGCCGATATGAAACAACATAGGCATTTGCCACACCATTTAAATTAGAAATCAAAGACGAAACATCACTACTACCCGAACCACTTCCTGCCTTGCAACCTTGTATGTCTAACCTCTCCTTAACCGTATCGTAAGGAACCGAATAATTAGGAATAACATTTTTTGCCACTCGAGCTCCCTGCTGACTAGAAATAGTAGAATCATCATCACCTTCGACACCTTCAATCCCTTCAACTCTAGTCGTTACAACACCTTTTTCATCCCTAGTCACTGGATCAATGTCCTTCCAAATATCCAGATTAAACTCTGCTAGCCACTCACCCAAATACCCATTACCATGTAACTTTTCAATACATGTTGGATCGTTAACCTCGTTCAACAAAAGCAAAGATATATCCCACATTGCCAAGAGATTCTGACACCTTAGACACCGAGATAACTTTACCAAAATGTTTTCCAATAACACTTGCATTAACACCCGAGCAATATTTTACTGGAACACCCCGAAATTCAAGACAAACAAACCTAAAAAACTCATCCACTTTACCCAACAAAGGAGAATGAGCATCGATTCTTCACGGTCAAGGGAAAAATCAAGCAATTTGTTCACGTTAAACTCATCTGAGCATACTAATACACAACCAAAAGTGCCAAAATTGCTAATATGTGCGACCACGATCTTACGCATAGCAATAAAACTCTTCAACTTATCAATCTCGAAAGGGCGTGAATCAATCACTAGAACACAACAATCTAAACAAGCGGTTAGGGTATAATTAGAAACAATATTAAAGTACCTTTTTGGAGTGAACAGAGTCCTTTGATTGTGACTTAAGTCATTTGACAAGTGCTTGAGCCACCCCACATAGATCGGATAACCGAAAACCGCAGATCCATTCAAGTTAGAGACTGCCGACTGTGCAGATTTGGAGGAGAAATAGGACCTTGAAAGCATACTTTCTCTTAAGACAAAACTTAATCTCTACATGCCTGCCACTGGAAGGTTTTCTGCGTTCAGTCAATCTACGCATAGTGAATCAAACCTTAAGGAACCCCCGAAAGGTATGGCTTCACCAAAAGGCCTCATCTCTAAAAGCCCGGCTCGCGAGGCGTCATTCTCGCAGTGGAGTTCCAAATCTCGCCTCACTCTTGTGATGTCTTATTTCCTTACTTCTTCGTTCTTTCTAATTCATCTTAAGTTGCGGTCATGTCTCGCCCCCGTATAGTGTCCGATTCTATGGGTGCAGGTAGCTTGACCGCCTTACCCGTCATTGAAACACAAGCCGGGGTGAATATTGTAGACCAGCGGATATGGTGGTCGACAATCGTTCGGACTTAGTAAAGGTTGTCGTGGCACCTGTAGTAGGACATAGGACTTATCGCGATGCCCTCCAAAATCCGAAATTCTATTTTCGTTTCAATATCCCTTTCTTTCCCAAAAATATTACTCAACATAACCCGAGTACAATTAGCTAATCTTCCGATGAACACCGTGCATCCAGAAATTCCAGAACTTGGATGATCTTTCGTAGGAGAAAAAGGTGAATACCGCCAGCGGGAACAACGGGTGTTGTTGTTGGTCCGAAACAAAAGCGGAAAGCCCCTCACATTTTCATCCATTTGTCTAAGCAAACCCGATAAGGAAACATCGATAGGTAAACGACTCGAAATCGAAGGAAGAAAGTTGGCCGGAGCACTAGATACTTCCAGAAAAAATGAGGTAGGGTTCGAAATTGGGGTTGAATTTGGGTTATTTGAAATTTGAGAAGTTGAGATTGGGGTGGACATCGTAGAGTGAGAAAGTTGAGAACCGTAAGTTGTCTTTGGCTCATAAGCTGACATATTTAATATTCTTTTAAATTTTGTGAAATGTTATTTAACAAGTTCTATTGCCTACGCATTAGTGCGGGAAATGATTAAGCTTTATATTTTAAACATAAATAAATTAAATTTAGTTATGACGTAATATTTTTTTTATAAGGAAAAAACATTTTTATTAGCTTCTCGAGCAATCAATCGACGAAATACATCCCACACGAGTAACACAAACTAGCGACTATGACTATGTTACAAGCTAAGAGACACAAAACTAGCCACCAAGAGCTTTATTCCGAGGGAGCAACAAGCTACTGAGCGGCCACACGAGACATATACATCGAAGATTAATTTAGATACATTTGTGGACTCGTCAACCAAACATGCAAATCGATCTTTTTATCCTTGATTCTTCTTGAATTCCAATCAATGCTTATTATTACGTAATAATTACGTCGTAAGCTAATGAATAGTAAAGTGGGGGAAATCTGGTCATTACGTCAAAACTTGTATTGTACAAATACGTAATGCAGATTTTGAATGGATCTGGTAGTTGGATATATTATTACCTATTACGCTTGGTATATAGCTATAATTATTACCACCAAAGGTTGGCTTGAGTGATATTGTGATGCCCCGTCCTAATCCATCTGAACGAAGTCACCAACATCTGGTTCCATTGCGATGATCGACTCCAAATAATGTCTTTAAAATGAGCAAATGCACGGAGAAAAGTTTCTTTCATACCTGAGAATAAAGATGTTTTCAAGTGTCAACCAAAAGGCTGGTGAGTTCATAAATTTATCATAAAACCATAAAATTCATCATTTTGATAGAATACAAGATTTAAATCCTGCATGGTACAAATGGACCCGAATCCTATACCCACCTGTAATGTACATGCGATATCTTTTAAATACAGTACACCTTTCTCGTGTACGCAACCATTTTTCATAAATCTTAGTAACCGTACACATATCTCGTGTACAAAATACCATACACATAACCTGTGTATAAAATCATTCTCTCGATACATAACATTCACATCAATTGGTGGCAATTATCATGTCCACATAATTCAATGGTGGCAATTATCATGTCCACATAATTCAATGGTAGCAATTATCATGTCCACATAATTCAATAATAATCCGCAGAACTTCTGTCTGCATAATAATTCATTCGAGGAATGTTTTGCTTGTGTCTATCTCGTCAAACATTTATAAAAGCATTCATGTATTCGCAGTTCAAAACATATTTCAAAAGCATTTAATAAAGCAGTTGTAAAAACAGCGCATGTATTCTCAGTCTCAAAAATGTAAAGAGTAAAAGGGAATCAAATGAACCCACGCATATAAATATTGCAAAAACAGTTATTTAAATATTTCATGTATTCTCAGCCCAAAAATGTAATGAGTAAAAAGGGAACAAATGAACTCACAATACTGTATTTTGTAGTAAAAATACATATGACGATATTGAACAACTGAACAATGCAGGGTTGGCCTCGGATTCACGAACCTATATCATTTGTATATATTAACACACATAAATGGAATAGAACAATTTTATATGTATAAAATTATTTGTTATATCCTTTTTATATTAATAATTTATATGTTTCATATATTCATTTTATATATAAAAATATTAATTTTATTATGTTATATGTATTAAATATATATACATATATATATATATATATATATATATATATATATATATATATATATATATATATATATATATATATATATATATATATATATATATATATATATATATATATATATATATATATATATATATATATATATATATATATATATATATATATATATATATATATATATATATATATCATTTGTTTATTAAAATTATAATAATACTAATTACTATTAGTAATGGTAAAAATGATAATAATGATAATACCTAATATTTTAATAAGGATAATAATGTTAATAATTCTATTAATGATGTTAATAATGATAATAACTATAAAAATATTAATTCTTCTGTTAATGATAGTTATGATAATGATCTTTGTAATTACATAATAATATTACTCATGATAATATAAACAATACTTATAATCATATTAGTGATAATAATAATAATCTTAATATTGATATTAATGATGATAATAATAATTATAATTTTTTTTAATAATTTTAACATTGTTAAATAATAAGTTTTATCATAAACTTCGTGTTAGATTTCTAGACTTATAACCACAGTTTCTTATAACTTAATTCATATAATCATATTCATAATTGTACAAATATTCATAATTATACCCAATTTTCAAAATTTTACCATATTAACTTTTATTGTTAAATCCAAAACGTTCATGTTATTAACATGTTCATATCCATAATAATAATAATAATAATAATAATAATAATAATAATAATAATAATAATAATAATAATAATAATAATGGTATATGTTACAACCTTTGAAGAGGAGAGTAAAAGAAAAAAAGTGCCATGGCCAAGACTCGAACCCGCAACCTCCCATTCACCCTAAACACGCCTAACCATTGATCTGTTTCAGTTTCTGTTATAGTCTCCAACAAAAAATCAATATAACCCGTTTCTTTATTAGCTCTACTTCTTCTTAAAACCCAATCATCTTAATTATTTAACATGGGTGCGTTTTAGGCCCAACTAAACTTTTGCAAAACGGACCACAGCAGCCCAAGTTACCTCACTAGTTCCTTTACCGATTGATAGCCCGTTTGCAGTTTCAATAAATCGAAATAATTAAGGAAAAGGAGCTCGACAGGAATAAAGGGGGTGGGGTTCGGTTTATATAAAAAAAAGGCAAGTGGTAGCAGCCTTTTACGACTTCTTACATCTCGATCATTCATTAATCTGTCATCCTCCATCGTTCTTCTTATCATCACCATTCATCATTAACACTTTCGATACAAAACAGTAATAGGCTGAATAGCAGCCGTTACGAATGAAGTATAAAATAGGAGCAGATGCATCTACATAATTTAAGTGATTCGTGTGTTGTTTTTTCGTGGGTTTACAACAGAAATAAGTAACAGCAAGCAATAGCTTCAACTATAGCGAGAAGGATATAAAAGGTGGCGGTTTGGTGGTGTTTGAGTGGCCTTCGAACAGTAACAAAACAATAGCAGCACTAGTGGTGATCGTAAAGCAAACACAATAACAGAAATTGTTGCTTGAATCAACTGGAAAGAAACAGAAACAAAATAGAAGTAGTAATTGTAGTAATTCAAGTGGTTTCGATGAAGTTGATTGCAAGATCTCGATTAGTAATAACAACGAACAAGAAAAGAAACCGATAAATTCGATGGAGCAGCAAGTGGGTTTTCGATTTGTTTTGCTCGATCAACAGAAAAAGACATAGCGGTTTAGGTGGTTCTTGCGTTATAAACAATAATAGCAATAGAAGGTATAAACATCACGATTTTTAATTATGGTGTTTGTGGTGTTTGTTTGATGGGTTTTGGGTCGGTTGCAATAGACAGTTTAACAGCAACAACTGGATACCGTTTCTCTTCTTTGTACATCAACAGAAAAGAAAAAAAATATGTAGCGATCGATCAATATTGTTTATTATTACCTTATCATCAATATTCGTTATTGTAGTAGAGAGAAAAGAGAGTAGCAGGTGATTGTCTTGACTTTGGGTCTGACCGGAATAGGAAGTCCACAGCAACCATGGTGTCGGTTTTAGGGTGATTAAAGGTGATTTAGGGTGGTTGCGGTAGTTTCGGTGGTCTGACAGAAACAGGATCGAGCTGGTGTTTCATGTTGTTCTTGGTGATGGTGGCGATTACTATGGTGAGTTTAGGAAGAAGAAAAGTGGATGAGAGGGAGAGAGAGATAGGTGGATTCAATGCATCTGAATGTTATGTGTATACATAAATAATATGATGAAGACAACAAGGACAAATTCAACATAGTAATCCCATTTTAATTATCACGGGTGTTTGAATCAATCAATTAAATACAGTACTTCATTAATCATTCAATCAATATTCAATTAGTAGCAGTGGAAGATTTGTTTGTATTGATAATCTAAATTCGACTGGTAACCAGATTAGAGACATGAAAACAAATTGCATAGTGATGTTAAATAGATTCATACTATTGATCAGAATTTTAATCTATACTTAGTTAACAATAATAATAATTAATATTAATAATAATAATACTTTTAATAATAAAAATACTTATAGAAATAATAATATTAATATTAAGATAATAATAATAAATAATAATAATGATAACAAAAATCATAATTTCTTTCTACTAATTATAATAACAATGGTATTAACAATAATAATAATATTATAACAAATTCAATGTATCAATTTTCATATATATATATATATATATATATATATATATATATATATATATATATATATATATATATATATATATATATATATATATATATATATATATTTAATACGTAATAGTTTTCATTACAACGTATATTATTTTACATATTTATCTGTACATCAATTGCATATAATAGTTTATTAATATGATTGATAATTTTTATATATAATTTTTTATTTATACATATTCATTTATAGATAATTGTTCGTGAATCATCGAGAGCAGTCGTAGGTCAAATGAATTCATGTACTGTTCCAAAGTTTTCGAGACTCAATATTACAGACTTTGCTCATCGTGTCGAAATCATATCAAGATTAAGTTTAAATTTGGTCGGAAATTTCCGGGTCGTCACAGTACCTACCCGTTAAATAAATTTCGTCCCAAAATTTGAGTGAAGTGGTCATGGCTAACAATAAAAATGTTTTCATGACGAATATGAGTTGATAAATAGAGTTTTATCATTATTGATTTAATATAGATAAAACGATTCGATTATTTGAAGAGCACGAATGAAGCTATCACAAAATATTGAAATAGGTAAAGTAAAGATTTGTCTTAACCTTTGACAGAGTCGGGGTTGAATTCCAGAATTCAAGGGATTTAAAGAAAATCTTCGAAATCTATAAGATTTGATTCTTCGGGATTTATGGAATTTAAGATCTCTTTAATTAAATGCGATGATCTGCCTCGGTTACTCTGTCTGATATTTCCATTATAAATGAACTCCTTCCGTTCCATTACTTCCTACCACTCCCATTTTCTATATTTTAATTCATACTTCCAAATCATCAGTCTATATGCTTCATCCAGTTCTAATCCTTGATATTTTCCTAATTATCATTTCTGTCATCTTTCTTTTCAATCTTCCACCAGAAAAATCTGTTTACTTCTACTTCGCCCTTGGGGTTATGATGTTTTTAGTTCTCCCGTGTCTTTATGTTGCGATAAACATTGGTTTGTAATTTATGTGATGTTATCGAATTTATATTCTCCCATATATTTCAAAGTCCCATCTTCTGTCTTCTATAATCATTGTCATCCTCAGTTAATGCTCTCTTTTATTTACTGCAATTTAGAATCCATTTCTATTTCGAAGTTCCATTCTTTTGTTTTCTCTCAGCAAGTAATGGTCCAGAATTTATAGGTATGAAGTCTCAAATGAACTTAATATTCTAAACAAGCAAGAACGTAATATCACGACTTGATTTGTCAGATTATCAGAATTTACGGAAAAGAGAGAACTATCAAGAAAATATATTCTTGATATGTTCATAAGTTAGATAGAATGTAAGAGTCATGTAACATGGCACATGATGACGTTATGATCTGTGAATCATCACGTTCCAATAGAAACTCAGCATAACTTACTGTAATATAATCACGTTGATCAAGTGTCATTATATTATACTAATTCATGCATCAGTTCCCAACATTACTTCAATAACATTCATAATTTAAGCTCGAAAGTTTACAGAATATAGAAACTAACAGTTTCTATATGATGTAACACTGATAGCACGAAGAGATTAATAATTTCGGACAAGAATATTTATGAAAATATCCTCAGAAATATCGAAGATATTTATGATGATATTTTTGGAATTTCTAAGATTGAAGGTTGATGAAGAGAGATTTTTCCACAAAATTTAACATGAGTACGGAGCAAGATATTTTCTAAAGATTTTATCGGATACATAATCATCAGGATTCTTAATGTACAAGTTTAGTCCTTATGATTTGTTCAGAGACCCATTCGTAGTTTGCTCAATCAGTTTTTCAGTTTCAAACTTTTTCTGAGCTTTGCCAACATACAATTCTTTATCATCAACTTTTGGCTGTTGAGGTCGTTTACAGTTTTTGTTGCTTCATTCAACTTTTTCAACATTTAGAGTATTGATTCGCAGACTAGGTGCTTTTCAGAATTTCAGAATGGAAGATCATAATTCTAAGAGGTAAATGTTATATGTATACATATAACTTTTGATGTAGAAACGTTGCGAGACTCACAATACAGATTTGCTGATTCCCGGTAATTGGTATGGCAATTCTTGTTACAAGATGCGGATGAGTACATGATGAGACTTCAATAGATAAATATAGTGATTTTTTGGAGAGATTTAAACCAAGGAGCTACAAGGTTGCTGGTACGTCTGCTGGTAATATGATGGAATATAAAAGGTTCCCTGGTAACAATAAAAGAGCTCGCATATATATCAAGGTTATAATAAGGTTGTTTAGAACGAAAAGTCGAAGTTGACTTGTTGGAGCTGTAACAAAATAGACTAATTTGAAAAGAATTGAAATGTTATTTTCAGTAATAACAGCGCCAAAGGAGCTAGCACTGATATGTGTTAAACGTTTACCCAGTTTTTGAGAGTTTTTCAGGTGTATAACTATATGCATCAGTCTTTTCTTCCGTAGATGAAGTGCGGTTGGTTTATCCTCTCGATTGAGGTGTTTTCAAGAATCATGAAAGGTTTGAACGCAGATTGTAATCGTCGAGATACAATGAGGTTTAAGATTAGATCAAGTGGCAAACTTGAAGAATTATTTAGTTTCATATGTTATAATCAATATTTTAATTCATTTTAATTGTCCAATGTCATTAGTCTACAGTCGATAGTCCACAATTATCAGTCCAATAATTCATATATAATTTAATATATAATAATCGAATTAATTAATACGTATCGTGACCCGTGTACATGTCTCAGACTCGATCACAACTCAAACTATATATATTATTGTAGAATCAATCTCAACCCTATAGCTAACTCCAGTATTACTGCATATAGAGTGTCTATGGTTATTCCAAATAATATATATAGATGCGTCGATATGATTTGTCAAAACATTGTATACGTGTCCCGATATTAAATGACGATAAATAAAATTGCGAGAATGTAAATTGCGATAATTAAATTGCGATAAATAAAATGTAATCAGTTAGCTAGGAACAATTAGCTGGAAACAGTTAGCGTGGATTCTTAACATAATTTCTCATAGTTAAATTTGTTTGTTTCTAACAAATTTTATTCTGTCCAATGTTTTTTTCATTATGCCACTTGTTGGATTCTGATAGGTCAAAATCCAAATATGAAATTGAATGAAAATAGTTATTCTGCGGTGAACGGATACGTATATCGGTGGTCGTAAATAGGATAGTAAATGACTGTTGAATTAGATTTTGAAAGAATGTACAGTGTACTTATTAATGTGAAATCTAAATATTCCTCGGGTATTACCTACCCATTAAAATATTTTCACCATTAACAGTTTGTACAAAAGAATTTGTAATTACAATCTTTATGAAAACATATATATTTTCTTTAGATGTAATCATGGATTTAATGAGTTAATATGATATTAATCTCATTTGCTTTTCGGTTTGAGCTAGAATAGATAATCTCTAAGACTTTAGAGATTACATAATAGCCATGAAGAACGAATATAATTGATGTAGAACGATACGTAGAATGGTGATTATACTCGAGGTACAGAATGAGATGTTGAGGCATGGATTGTTGATGGTACTGGTCTTGTTATTGATGGTACGGTTGGTGCCGGTGATATTGCTGAAGCTGATAATTTTGTACCATATTCTTCAAATTGATTACTCGAGCGTGAAGTTTGTTGACTTCTTATATTATTCCGGGATAATTGTCTGTCGGAACGAGCGAATGAATAAGGTTTAGAATTTTAGATAGAATATAATCGTGGCGAGATATTCTGGAAATGAGAGAGAAAATCATGAACAGGTTCGCAGGTAAGTGCTTTAGGTTCTTCGCTAAGAGGTGAATTTGGTTGATGGAAAGGATCGCCTTTTTCTCATCTCCCTTGATTAAGTCGACTATGAACCCATCCCCATTTCGTCCAAAATAGGTGATGGCTAATTGGTTGATCAATTCCGGTTACGCTGCTTTCGGAGCTAAGGTAAATGTCCATGTCAGGATAGTGGTCGGAACGACTATCAGAATAGCTTATCGAAATTCGAAGCCTCGAACTGGTTGAGGGATTCATCTCGTATGATCAGATGAAGTATTTTCGATAAGAAATAGATTGTAGTATGTAGATTAGTACCATGCAATACATAATTTACATATGCACATATAATACTAAAATCCCATAAGTTAAGGAGGAATCTACGGAATATGACAGACAAGGTTTACAGTAACAGGTACGCTAAGATATGGATTAGCAGATACGCTAAAATATGAATTTATCTATACACTGTCTATGCAATAGAGGCAGTAAGACGTGTCTAGACTTTAAGGATGATACGCAAATAATTTTCGACACTAAATGATAAGCAAAAATTTTGACATGCAGACACGGTCGAAGTCCAGACTCACTAATGCACCTAAACAACTACCAGTTAGACACACTAATGCAAGACCTGATTTGCTAAGACCACCGCTCTAATACCAACTGTGATGCCCCGTCCTAATCCATCTGGATGAAGTCACCAACATCTGGTTCCATTGCGTTGATCGACTCCAAATAATGTCTTTAAAATGAGCAAATGCACAGCGGAAAGTTTCTTTCATACCTGAGAATAAACATGTTTTCAAGTGTCAACCAAAAGGCTGGTGAGTTCATAAATTTATCATAAAACCATAAAATTCATCATTTTGATAGACCACAAGATTTAAATCCTGCATGGAACAAATGGGCCCGAATCCTATACCCACCTGTAATGTACATGCGATATCTTTTAAATACAGTACACCTTTCTCGTGTACGCAACCATTTTTCATAAATCTTAGTAACCGTACACATATCTCGTATACAAAATATCATACACATAACCTGTGTATAAAATCATTCTCTCGATACATAACATTCACATAATTCAATGGTGGCAATTATCATGTCCACATAATTCAATGGTGGCAATTATCATGTCCACATAATTCAATAATAATCCGCAGAACTTCTGTCTGCATAATAATTCATTCGAGAAATGTTTTGCTTGTGTCTATCTCGTCAAACATTTATAAAAGCATTCATGTATTCGCAGTTCAAAACATATTTCAAAAGCATTTAATAAAGCAGTTGTAAAAACAGCGCATGTATTCTCTGTCCCAAAAATGTAAAGAGTAAAAGGGAATCAAATGAACTCACGCATATAAATATTGCAAAAACAGTTATTTAAACATTTCATGTATTCTCAGCCCAAAAATGTAATGAGTAAAAAGGGAACAAATGAACTCACAATACTGTATTTTGTAGTAAAAATACATATGACGATATTGAACAACTGAACAATGCAGGGTTGGCCTCAGATTCACGAACCTATATCATTTGTATATATTAACACACATAAATGGAATAGAACAATTTTATATGTATAAAATTATTTGTTATATCCTTTTTATATTAATAATTTATATGTTTCATATATTCATTTTATATATAAAAATATTAATTTTATTATGTTATATGTATTAAATATATATACATATTTATATATATATATATATATATATATATATATATATATATATATATATATATATATATATATATATATATATATATATATATATATATATATATATATATATATATATATATATATATATATATCATTTGTTTATTAAAATTATAATAATACTAATTACTATTAGTAATGGTAAAAATGATAATAATGATAATACCTAATATTTTAATAAGGATAATAATGTTAATAATTCTATTAATGATGTTAATAATGATAATAACTATAAAAATATTAATTCTTCTGTTAATGATAGTTATGATAATGATCTTTGTAATTACATAATAATATTACTCATGATAATATAAACAATACTTATAATCATATTAGTGATAATAATAATAATAATAATCTTAATATTGATATTAATGATGATAATAATAACATAATTATAACATTGTTAAATAATAAGTTTTATCATAAACTTCGTGTTAGATTTCTAGACTTATAACCACAGTTTCTTATAACTTAATTCATATAATCATATTCATAATTGTACAAATATTCATAATTATACCCAATTTCCAAAATTTTACCATATTAACTTTTATTGTTAAATCCAAAACGTTCATGTTATTAACATGTTCATAATAATAATAATAATAATAATAATAATAATAATAATAATAATAATAATAATAATAATAATAATAATAATAATAATAATAATAATAATAATGGCATATGTTACAACCTTTGAAGAGGAGCGTAAAAGAAAAAAAATGCCATGGCCAAGACTCGAACCCGCAACCTCCCATTCACCCTAAACACGCCTAACCATTGATCTGTTTCAATTTCTGTTATAGTCTCCAACAAAAAATCAATATAACCCATTTCTTTATTAGCTCTACTTCTTCTTAAAACCCAATCATCTTAATTATTTAACATGGGTGCGTTTTAGGCCCAACTAAACTTTTGCAAAACGGACCACAGCAGCCCAAGTTACCTCACTAGTTCCTTTACCGATTGATAGCCCGTTTGCAGTTTCAATAAATAGAAATAATTAAGGAAAAGGAGCTCGACAGGAATAAAGGGAGTGGGGTTCGGTTTATATAAAAAAAAGGCAAGTGGTAGCAGCCTTTTACGACTCCTTACATCTCGATCATTCATTAATCTGTCATCCTCCATCGTTCTTCTTATCATCACCATTCATCATTATCACTTTCGATACAAAAAAGTAATAGGCTGAATAGCAGCCGTTACGAATGAAGTATAAAACAGGAGCAGATGCATCTACATAATTTACATGATTTGTATGTTGTTTGTTCGTGGGTTTACAACAGAAATAAGTAACAGCCTGCAATAGCTTCAACTATAGCGAGAAGGATATAAAAGGTGGCGGTTTGGTGGTGTTTGAGTGGCCTTTGAACAGTAACAAAACAATAGCAGCACTAGTGGTGATCGTAAGGCAAACACAATAACAGAAATTGTTGCTTGAATCAACTGGAAAGAAACAGAAACAAAATAGAAGTAGTAATTGTAGTAATTCAAGTGGTTTCGATGAAGTTGATTGCAAGATCTCGATTAGTAATAACAACGAATAAGAAAAGAAACCGATAAATTCGATGGAGCAGCAAGTGGGTTTTCGATTTGTTTTGCTCGATCAACAGAAAAAGACACAGCGGTTTAGGTGGTTCTTGCGTTGTAAACAATAATAGCAATATAAGGTATAAACATCACGATTTTTAATTGTGGTGTTTGTGGTGTTTGTTTGATGGGTTTTGGGTCGGTTGCAATAGACAGTTTAACAGCAACAACTGGATACCGTTTCTCTTCTTTGTACATCAACAGAAAAGAAAAAAAAATATGTAGCGATTGATCAATATTGTTTATTATTACCTTATCATCAATATTCGTTATTGTAGTAGAGAGAAAAGAGAGTAGCAGGTGATTGTCTTGACTTTGGGTCTGACCGGAACAGGAAGTCCACAGCAACCATGGTGTCAGTTTTAGGGTGATTAAAGGTGATTTAGGGTGGTTGCGGTAGTTTCGGTGGTCTGACAGAAACATGATCGAGCTGGTGTTTCATGTTGTTCTTGGTGGTGGTGGCGATTACTATGGTGAGTTTAGGAAGAAGAAAAGTGGATGAGAGGGAGAGAGAGATAGGTGGATTCAATGCATCCGAATGTCATGTATATACATAAATAATATGATGAAGACAACAAGGACAAATTCAACATAGTAATCCCATATTAATTATCACGGGTGTTTGAATCAATCAATTAAATACAGTACTTCATTAATCATTCAATCAATATTCAATTAGTAGCAGTGGAAGATTTGTTTGTATTGATAATCTAAATTCGACTGGTAACCAGATTAGAGACATGAAAACAAATTGCATAGTGATGTTAAATAGATTCATACTATTGATCTGAATTTTAATCTATACTTAGTTAACAATAATAATAATTAATATTAATAATAATAATACTTTTAATAATAAAAATACTTATAGAAATAATAATATTAATATTAAGATAATAATAATAATAATAAATAATAATAATGATAACAAAAATCATAATTTCTTTCTACTAATTATAATAACAATGATATTAACAATTAACAATAATAATAATATTAGAAATAATAATATTATAACAAATTCAATGCATCAATTTTCATATCTATATATTTATATATATATATTTTTAATACGTAATAGTTTTCATTACAACGTATATTATTTTACATATTTATCTGTACATCAATTGCATATATGATTGATAATTTTTATATATAATTATTTATTTATTCATATTCATTTGTAGATAATTGTTCGTGAATCATCGAGAGCAGGCGTAGGTCAAATGAATTCATGTACTGTTCCAAAGTTTTCGAGACTCAATATTACAGACTTTGCTCATCGTGTCAAAATCATATCAAGATTAACTTTAAATTTGGTCGAAAATTTCCGGGTCGTCACAGATATGAGGGTGAGATCCAACTTGGGGTACTGTCAACCCATGTTCGATTGTCACTCCAAGCAGGGTGTTTCCAACCTTTGATGGTACTGCTAACATCTTTGCGATTTGGGAAGGTCTCTGAGGGTTTTTTCATCCTTCGATGATACTTCCAATATCGTTGCGAATTAGGTTTCCTCCTAACGCGTATGTGAGTGACAAATGATAGCATTCGATGTCGATAGCAGTGAGTTGAGCCCAATAACATAATACATGGTCTCAATAGTGTAGTCTAACAGATATCGCCGTTAATAAAATATATAGCTATAATTATTATACTTACAATTATAATGCTACATTATATTACCTTCGAAAAAACAATAAGTCGCCGAACTATTATATTAATGAAATGAAATATGAAATCTCAAATAAGGATAGATACGAGCATTCATATAACCGAGGTATCATAGGTCTTATTTAATATTAAGAATAAGATAAGATATATTATATTATTATCATTATCATGATAGTTATAGTTACTGGTATTATAAAACTACACTTCAAAGGAAGAAATTGTCTTGCTAACATTACGTATTTGTTTCCTAATGAACTGTCGGATTTTAAGGAGTTTATAACTGGAAAATATTAATTAATTATCTATAGCTTAGATTTTTCATATATTTATCGAAAAAAGGGGTGTGATTAAGATTTTAAGTTAGTTACCTGTATATCTTTGTGTATAAATATTGTTAAATAGGTTATGTAGATCTCCAAAAACAAAAACAAAAACAAAAACGATGTCAAATTACATACTTTCGATTATACAAATCAAAATCTTTTGTCATCTTCCTGTTAAATCACTTATTCGATTTCGATCCGTCTCAAAAGATTGGAAGTCTTTGATTGATAGCTCTGAATTTATTTCTGATTACATTGTCCACTAGGATCAACGACGTTGTCTTCTTTTATGGGGTGGTAAGTATGATCAGTATTGTTGGTTAGTTGATGATGATGATTTATTCCCCCAACACAAGATTTCCTTAAGGTATAATCTGTTCTTTAATCGACTTTTAAATATAAAGCAAATAAAGTTTGTTGGTAGCTCTTATGGCTTGCTTTGCTTTACTGGTCGTTATTTATGTGAAGATGATTATTTCAATATCTACGTTATATGGAATCCTTCGATAAGAAATCTGTAGCAACTGATGCACTTTATTATAAGTGTATTTATGTTGGTTTTGGTGTTTGTCCTAACACTCTTGACCCTAAGATTGTCAAGATAAATATCATTCATGTTGAAGGTAAACATGTTCCATATGATGACGACCTTCAGCAGTACGTAAATAGAGTTTGACGAGTTGAGGTATTTACAGTAAGTACAGGGGTGTGGAGAAGTCCGTTAACCAAACTTCCTCGTAAATGGTTCAATATTGATTTGTGTTACGAAACTCCATTGGTTATAAACGGGTTTATTTACTGGCGTGCCTATATAGACGATTATACTAGCGTGATCGTATCTTTTGATTTGGGAAGTGAAGAATTCGCAAAAGTACATGTACCTAGTGATTTAGCCGATTTCGACATCTTTAAGCTAAGAAACTCTCTTGGTCTGGTTGAAACTGAAAATGAAGAAGTTCACGATGTGTGGTTGATGGACCATGTTTCTAAATTATTTACCAAGCTCTTTAGTGTTACCTTACCTGAGGAGTGGAAAGTAGTGGGGTCCAGGGATAATGACCAACTTATAATCGAAAGGAGAGGATATTTAGTAGAAAATGGAGTCCGTCGGTATGTAACTAAGCTTGTAGCTTACGAACCCAATTTGAAACAATTCAACGATCTTGGGCTTTATGCGAGATGTTCCTTTATTAGCACCTACACAGAATCACTACTTCTGCTTGATCAATCGGGCACCGTTAATGATGATGAAGGTGATGCACACGCTACAAGATTTGTAGATCACGGAAGTTGAAATCTGATAATCTGTTTGAGTTTTGGAGAATCTAACAAGGAACATATCAATTGAAGATGAAAGTCCAATTTATATTCTCACATTTTAGTTTTCGTTACTTAATATATGCATTGATGCATTTTTTATAGTTTTTTTTTTATCTTAATTTATACTCGCAATTTATGATTTATGATGATGAGACATTTGGTAGTATTGAAGCCAACTTGTTTTCACTTGAATGCTTTCAATTCGTGTTCTGGTGTTTGTCTTTTAGAAATTTATTTGTTTATATACATACAAGCACACACACAAAAACATGCCAGAACATTTGAAAATAGCCCGCCACAACACACTGTTACAAGTGGATTATTTGTATTATTGGATAAGAGTAAATAGTGATGACAGATGTGGTAGTAACAGTTTGGAGATGATTGTACATTGATACTTAATATAAGAATAATAATACTTCGAAAATCATCAAATTAATTTTTTAGATGAAATTACTGTGTTACCAGATTGATGTTGTTGAGTTTGGCCACAATTTGATCCTCCATGTTTATGTTAATACGTCTCGAAAGGTAAATCAGACCCTACCTTTTAATTGATTAATTGTTAAAGTTGTTAACATTGAGTCTTTTGTTTTGGTGGTGTTTAGATTGTATTTTGGCCCTGTTTCTTTTTTTTTTTTTTTTTTTAGTTATTATATGTGTTTTTTGCTGCTAATTATGAGCTCCTTATTTTTGTGTTGATTATGATGTATATTGTGTTAATCATTGAAATGTTTATTACTACTATCTACTAACGAATTTTGAAATTGGACAAAGAAGTATTTTTGAGACAGGTTGACCCGTTCTGGTTTGTACTTAGCCTTACCCATTTCAACGCTTTACTCAACTCATCCATTCAATCCATCTTATCACCACCATCCATAATTTTAAAAAGCTTTTTTGGCATATATGAACAACGAAAGTATTGAACTACTTTTCATTCTTGCAAATTTAAGGTACAGTTATTAATGCATTTTTCAGAGAAATTGCAACTAAGGTTCCGTATTCAACTTCTTTTGCGGTACTGTACATTCAAACCACTGGTTAGGTTTGTACGCAACAAGGGTGACATTTTTGTCCAGAGTCTCATATTTTAAGTTTATCTTTTTCATCCCGTTTGAAACCTTGCAGAGAGGGTCACTTATTGACTGCAGTTTCAGTGGCATGATTCCACCATCGATGAGCCAACAGCTATGGCAGACTGAATGAGCTATCTTGTTTTGGTATAATTAATTAAGTTGGTTTATATTAAGAGGTTATCTCGAAAGGTAAGTCACAACCCTACCTTTAATTTATACCTGGCAAACGGGTCATGTTGGGCCGGTTTGGATGACGGGTCAAAACAGTTTTGGGTTGAAATGGGTTATGGGTCAAACAGGTAAAAATTCCAAACGGGTCAGTTTGGGTAACAGGTCAAAACGTGTAATGGGTCAAATAGGTCCAAACGGACATATACTTTTACATATGAGTTTTTACATTTATTATGTTTATTATTAATATATTTATTAGTAATTTAGTATATAAGAAAATATTAATATACATAATACTACATAATTGATATAACCATTAATGCTTTCATGAATGATTGACGGATAAAAATTGTTATGCTCGACTCATTTGACCCACTCACATAACCCATTAGACCTGTCTCTATTTATCGAACTTTAGGATTTGATAACCATTTAACCCGTTCTTTTATATTTTGTATAAGACCCAATAGGTTGGAGAAAAACTCATTGGACTTTTTTGAAGTTTTCATTTACATTATCAGGCCTAACTTTTTTTTCAAGACCCAATTGACCTTAAAGCTTGACCAATTTAACCCAAATTTGAGAGTATGAGTCTCAATTGCCATGTATACTTTGTATTATTATTACATATATATGGTTAACATTGAGTTTTTTTTTTTTTTTTTTTTTTTTTTTTTTTTTTTTTTTTTTTTTTGGTGGTGTTTAGATTGTATTTTGGTCATGTTTTTTAACATTCATAAAAGAAATTCTATTAATCACTGTATATTGATTTGATTTCCGGTAGAAGTAGTTATAAGTTATGCAGTCTATTAGTGGTCACAATACCGTCCAACATTACAACCTCATAAGTCAATTTCTGAGATATTTAGTATTGTGTATTTCTAACACGGTGTATTATTGTGTCAGGTTGACCTGTGGTTTCTACTTAGCTTTCCCATTTGGACACTTTACTCAACTCGTCCATATTAGAATGATGATTTCATATATTTCCGGGTTTGGGAGGGGTTAATTTAATAAGGTTCGGGTCTGAGATTACCTAAATCCGGCCAAAACTCGGCCCGATGTCATCCCTAGTTCAAACGGATTTATTTACCGGTTTGCCGATGTAGATAATAGTTTTGATGATTGTTTTTCTACAATCGTATCATTTGAATTGGCAAGTGAACAATTCAACTTGGACTTCATGTCAGTTGTTTGTCTTTTAACCCGTCCTACACAAAATCACTACTTCTGCTTAATCAATCAGAAACACTTAATACCGATGAAGAAGGAGATGTACACATTTAAAGATTTGAAGTTCACAAGAGTTGAAATTTACTCTGTTCTTTGAGTTTTGGAGCATGCAGTAATGAATATTATTTACTCACTAGTTGATTCGTTCCATACAAAAATATTTAGACCAATGAATATTATTTGAGTGAAATTTACTCTGTTCTTTGAGTTTTTGGAGCATACAACAATGAATATATGAATCAAAGTTAATTTATATATATACACACAAATTCACAAACAAAAACACACCAGAAAACCATCAACAACACCACTTTTTATGCAAAACGCTACTGAAAGTCACAACGTTCTGTAGCTGAAAATTGATGTCCACAATGCACCGTTATGACTTATGAGTGATATAATAATAATAATAATAATAATAATAATAATAATAATAATAATAATAATAATAATAATAATAATAATAATAATAATTTTTGTCATCTTCGGGTTTTGTTGTTGTTCTTCTGCTAGTTCAGTTGTTGACTGTAATTTGTATAATGTTTGGATTATCGGTTCAGAGTAAATAGTGATGACCAAGGTGGTAATAGCAGTTTTTAGAGATTAATTGTACATTGATACTTATTAATATTCACCAGAAGTGGACATCTTAAGTATTATTGTGACGACCCGACTTTTTTTTCGACTTGCTTTTGTGTTTTGTGATTTCCCCGAAACTGCGTATTTGTGCGTACTGAGCTATATTATACTCTGGGATCTTACTACATGTGGATTACTTTCGTTTATATGTTAAAACGTGTCTTTAAGTACGTAGGTTACTTAACTTGATCCCCGGAAGCCTTTACGATCGTTAGTGTCACTTAACGTTTAGAACGAGCTATGTTTGTCGGTACACGTTTAACTTTGGTCATAATTGGAATATTATGACTACGAAATGCTAATTGTTATTTTATAATAATAATTACTTGGGTTTTGAATGCTTAATTATGCTTAGTAATTTACTAGAACACACTAGTTAGTCTTGTTGTACTTTCTACCTTGTTGGACTTTAGCCCACCCTACTCTAGCTAGTGGACTATTTAATTAGCCCAATTATTAGTGGATAATGACCTAATTATATGTAAGACAAATGCCCATTTATAAGAGCCAACATACTAGCATTTTTGCTTACCATTATCCTTAATGTTGCATGGGATCCTAATATAAGCACCAACTTTAGACAACCATTAACCAAAAAGCAAATCTTGTCCCCCCTTTTTGTCCCCCAAAGCCGACGGCCACAAGGGTCTCCCTACCACCCTCATTTCCTGTAAATACCATGCTATTTTCTCACAATTCACACTTGCTCTCATTCACAATTTACACACACTTGTTCTCTTATTTTCTCTCTAATCTTTCTCACACTAAAACTTGTAAGTTTCTTGATTTTTCTTCTTCTTCTTCTTCCTTCTTCATACACGACATCATCATCATCTTCATAAGATCAAGCTCTTTAGCTTTTAGATCTTGTTATATCTTGTAGATTCAAACTTGGATTTGAATCCTTCAAGAACATGGAAGATTCAAGCTTTCTACCTTTGAATCTTCACTTATTTTGTTAGATCTAAATCTTGTAGCTTTTAATCTCTTTATTTTGTTGTAAAGATTCAAACTTGTGTTTGTAATCTTCATGTAACTTGAAGATCTAGCTTCATACTTCAAGGATCTTCAAGAACAATCAAGATTCAAGCTTTCTAGCTTTGTATCTTCATTTCTTTTGTTGGATCTAAGTTTTCTAACTTATAATCTCATTATTTTGTTATAAAGATCAAAACTTGTGTTTATGATCTTCATGTAACTTGAAGATCTAAGCTTTATGCTTCAAGATCTTCAAGAACACCAAAGATTCAAGCTTTCTAGCTTTTAATCTCATAACTTGTGTGAAAAGGATCCAAGCTCTCTAGCTTAGGGTTCCATTACTTTGTTTGATCAAGTTTATGATCATACATGTTTGATTGAATGAAAGTTTGTAGCTTTAGTTGTAAATAGAACTTGTATTTGTGTTAAGACTAAGAATATGATGTAACCTTTGTTCATCATCCTTCTAAAACTCTTAAGTGAGTTGTATTCTTACTTGGTCTTAACATATTGTGTGTTGATGGTTGAATCTTGGTCAAAGTGATGCTAACACATCAATGAGTTGTACACTTGAAGCTAGAAGCATCAAGGATGAGAACCGTGATGAGCATCAAGCACCAAGAATCCCACCGGAGCACTTTTTTACTGTTTTCGGGGTCAGATTAGACTCTCTGGCCTTCTGGAAAGTTGATTTTCAGATAGTTCGTTTCGATTAGATGACTTTTCGTTTAAGATTCACCTAGATCCGATATACGGTTTAGGATTTATAGCCTTTTTAAAACCACTACACCTTTGTAACGTTGTGCTGAAATTTCTGACCTACTCGCACTTAAACCGTCACCAGGGTCAAACGAAGACGAGTTAGGTTCTGAAAATTGGTCAGTGGTTAGAGGACTCACATACGGAGCCATGGCCACTGACTACGTGTCTTTTAGATTGGTATAGAGGTCGTAACAGCTGTCCAAATTCAGCCTTTTGTTTCGATCTCTATTCTTGTTAAACTTACTTTAGCTTTGATGATGATGATGATGATGACACTTAAACTTATTTTCTGTACTTTTAACTTTTGGGACTACATACTGACCTAGTGACCTTTAACTTAGGTTGACGACCTTTCGGACCGACTTACTACTTGCATACTTTTCGTATCGACTTTTACTGCTTATTCACTGTGAGTTATAGCTCCCTTTTTACTTTACTATTTTTGGAACTGAGAATACATGCGCTTTTTATATTTTACATACTAGACACGAGTACTTAAACTTTACATATGTGTGGGTAACATAACGGCACAAAGATTCCCCTTAGCTCGGTAACGTTTAATCATTGGTTTCCTAACCGTGAACGCGAATCTTAGATATGGATC
The DNA here is from genome assembly GCF_046630445.1 of Rutidosis leptorrhynchoides. Taxonomy (NCBI): domain Eukaryota; kingdom Viridiplantae; phylum Streptophyta; class Magnoliopsida; order Asterales; family Asteraceae; genus Rutidosis; species Rutidosis leptorrhynchoides. The sequence goes on along the minus strand of NC_092343.1, from coordinate 19,882,744 downwards.
CATAGGGTTTGACATCCCCACTCAGGCTAGTCGCGCTAGCATTCAACGGGTGTTTAATACTTCGAGGACAAACGCACTCGCCAAGTGCACTTTTAGGAGGAGATATACATACGTTAAGTCTAGTTACCGGGTGCCCACGGTTAAGCATATACTTTTCATACTAATTTAAACTACTGGTTGAAGCACTGAAATCTCGTGGTCTACATTACTTTACTGATTACAAACAAACTATAGCTCACCAACATTTGTGTTGACTATTAAGCGTGTATTTCTCAGGTGCTTAGACGTTGTTGCTTCCGCTGTTAGACTTGCTGTCTTGGTGTTATAGACTTGCTGTTATGGACTTGCTGTGTTAGATTTCCGCTGCATTACTTAGAGATGTCTCAATCATGGAACTTTTATTTTGCATTCGTAACTTTTGTTATTTTCAAACAATGGCTTTGTAATGACCTTTGGGTCACATACTTATGTTTATGCTTCTATTCATAGGAAGCACGTTATCTTTTGTAAAATGCTATCTTTTCATGAATGCAAAACTGGTTTTCAAACAACATATAGTGTTTAACCTTGTAATGATCCTGTTGTTGATGAACCGTACACGATGATTTTGTACGGGGCGTCACATTTGGTATCAGAGCATTGGTTGTAGGGAATTAGGTTGCATTAGTGAGTCTAGATCAGACCGAGTAGGATTCACTAATAGGACTAATCTACAACTTGCTTGTTTACCTGTTTCTGTGAAACTGCTGCATGCTACTATATTGTATTACTACATGTCAAGGTTACTACTACTACTACATGATACTACTTACTCTTACTGCTATGTGAACTTACTGTATGTTGCTACTTATTCCCGCTACTGCATGCTACTATCTGCTTTCGATTGCATGTTACTTCTGTTTAGAACTGTTTTCATTGCCATGTCATGTGCTGCTGTAGACGATCTAGGCTGCTGTAGTTATTATGCCTGATTTCTTGCTGCTATATGTCTTACTGACATGGAAAAAGTTATTTTTCCTTGTTCAGATGTCAGATACGCTGCCCATGACCTTTGACTTTGAGAGTGACTCAGATACATCTGCTACCTCGTCCGCTATTGTTGCTGACTCACCGCTACCCTCCGGCGACTCCGGCGATTCCTCATCCAGAGATAGTAGACACACGCTTGACCTGATGGACATCTCAGACGGAGACGAGGATCCAGAGGAGATTCCAGCTGCACCCAGCCCTGGACTCCCGGGGGCACAACACCATTCCGGTGATGCTGTGATTCCTGGGGGAAATGGGGACGGTCCTTTCCGTAACGAGCGTGGACATTGGGTTAGATGCACCGCTGATGGACGTGTTGTACCGATTCCACCAGGAAGATATCGACTTATGACCACCGGCCAGATGCTTTCTCCCCACCACGATGATCCTGCATTACCTTCCGACAATTCAGAAGGTTCATCATCCGACGACTCCAGCGAGGAGGATCCCGAGGAAGATTCTGAGGAGGACCCTGAGGAGGAGCCCGTGCAGCCGCCCTCTACCCTGCCGAAGAAGCAGTACCGTTTCGATGGTACTGTTATTCCAGGGGTTAACGGAGGTAGACAGTTCGGGGACGCACATAGACAGTTGGTGAGGGTCACAGCCCGTAAGCGGGTCGTACCGTATCCTGTCGATCCATTCATACATAAGGCTGCCCGCACTGTGCCGTCTACATCTGCATCATATGGACCATCTGCACTACCAGCGCCACCTGCACCATCTGAACCATCTGCACCATCTGCACCATCTGCACCACCTGCACCGTCTGCCCCACCAGCATCCCCCGTCGTCAAGGAACTGACGAGGGAAGTGCATATCCTCCATGCTCGGGTAACTGAGCTCGAGGAACAGGTGTCCCACCTGATGGACATCATTTACCCACCTTCGCCCTAGGACTGTTGTATTAGATTTCCTTATGTATTCCGTTTGTAGTTTCCTGTTTTTCACTATGTAATCCCGTTAGTACTTAGTGTTTTATTCAAGTATTGTATGAAGACCTATGAAGCTGTGATGAAAACTTTCTTATTAATGAATGGAATTACTGCTGTTTAATTCTTGCACGATGTTCTATTTAAGTTATTGTATGATGATTTTGTGGTATCTGTATCTAGTTGCATTACCTAATTTACATGTGTTGTGTTGATCCTATATTGGTTACCATATACTATAATATTATTAATTATTAAATGCTGAATTTTGACTTAAGTCAAAATTTTGTTGGAAGATCGATGGCTAACGGAAGAGCCCCAAGAGAAATGCCCACCGCAGCACAGATCGAGGAAATGATGGCGAATGCCAACCCCCAAGCCCCACCAGTTAACCAGAACATCCGAAACGGGTGTACTTTCAAGGAGTTCCAGAGCTGCAAGCCCCACAATTTCAGTGGTATTGAAGGACCAGTTGGGCTGACGAGATGGTTTGAGAAGTTGGAATCTGGGTTCCGTGTGAGTAACTACTCCGAAGGGAATAAGACTAAGTTCGCATCCTGCACGCTGTCGGATGGCGCTTTGACTTGGTGGAATACGTTCGCCCAGGCTCAGAGAATCGACGAAGCTTACGCTACACCATGGGAGGAGTTTAAGAAGGCTATGATCGAGGAGTACTGCCCTAGAACCGAAGGTTGTTGGAACTGATCTTGATGGCTATAACCGAAGGTAATTGGAGTTAGCATTGATGTGCCCCACAATGGTTACGCCTGAGTTCAAGTGAATGGAACGGTATCTGTGGGGACTCCTTAAGGACATTCAGGGAAATGTCACTTCTTCGAAACCAGCAAATGTCCCGAAAACTATGCGCATGGCGCACACCCTGATGAATAAAATTACTCACCAAGAACCAGAAAAGGGGAAATCAGAATCGGGATCTAGTAATGGGAAACGTAAGTGGGATGGCAACAAGGGAAGGAGTTTTGACCAGAACCCAGCTAAGAGGAATGAGAATTTCAAAGGGAACAACGACTGGAGGAACCCGAACCCGAATCCTAGCTCAAACCCTAACTACAAGGGCACCCTTCCTCAGTGTAAGAGATGCTACAAGCATCATACTGGACAATGCAACGTAGTATGTGAGAAGTGCAAATGGATTGGACACATCGACAGAGACTGTAAGAGCACCGCCCCAACTGTGAGGACAAATACAAGTGGACCAAGGAAGTGCTATGAGTGCAGACAGCAGGGCCACTTCAGGAATGAATGTCTCAACAAGAAGAAGGATGGTGGGCCAGCACGTGGAAGAGCCTTCAACATGAACGCAAGAGATGCCCGCGAGAATCCTGACTTGGTTACAGGTACATTCACTATCAATAACCTATTAGCTTCTGTTATGTTTGTTACTGGTGCCGATAGGAGTTATGTATGTAGACACTTTTGCTCTAAGATAGATTGGTCGTTAGTTCCTTTGGATGAGAGTATGCTTGTTGAGGTAGCCAATGGAAAACTTGAGAAAGTTGACCAAATTGGCCGAGGAGGTATTATCAACCTAGCCGGAGTGGATTTTGAGATTGATCTAATACCCATTAAGTTGGAAAGCTTTGATGTGATTGTCGGTATGAACTGGTTGTCCAAGGTAAGAGCTGAAGTTATCTGCGAAGAGAAGATTCTTTGTATACCACGCGAAGATGGTGAGCCTCTAATCATTTACGGAGAGAGATGTAGTCCGAAATTGAACCTTATTAGTTGCTTGAAGGCACAAAAGGTTATGAAGAAGGGGCGTTTTGTTATTCTGGCACATGTGAAGAAGCTAGAAGTTGAGGAGAAGGGCATGGATGATGTACGAATTGTGAACGAATTTTCCGACGTCTTTCTGGAAGAGTTGTCTGGATTACCGCCATCGAGAGCAGTGGAGTTTCAGATCGACCTAGTGCCAAGAGCTGCACCCGTAGCTCGCGCACCTTATCAACTTGCACCTTCTGAACTACGAGAGTTGCAGAGTCAACTGTAGGAATTGCTAGATCGAGGGTTTATCCAACCGAGTTCATCGCCTTGGGGCGCACCTGTATTGTTCGTGAAGAAGAAGGACGGATCTTTCCGCATGTGTATCGATTATCGTGAGCTAAACAAGTTGACGATTAAGAATCGGTATCCCCTTCCCAGAATTGACGATCTTTTCGATCAGCTGTAAGGGTCCAGTGTTTACTCCAAGATCGATTTACGATCAGGTTATCACCAGTTGAGGGTGAAGGAGAGCGATGTGATGAAGACTGAGTTCAGAACCCGCTATGGTCATTAAGAGTTTCTGGTGATGCCATTTGGCTTAACTAACGTACCTGCCGTGTTTATGGATCTCATGAATCGTGTATGCAAGCCATATCTGGACAAGTTCGTTATCGTCTTCATAGATGATATCCTCATCTATTCCAAAAGTGAAACAGAACATGAGCAACATCTTCGACTTGTGCTAGAACTCTTGAGACAAGAGCAACTTTATGCCAAATTCTCTAAGTGCGAATTTTGGTTGAAGGAAGTTCAATTTCTTGGTCATATCGTGAGTGATCAGGGTATCAAAGTCGATCCCACAAAGATCGAAGCTATCAGCAAGTGGGAAACCCCCACTACTCCGACTCATATCCGCCAATTCTTAGGCCTCGCCGGTTATTACCGTGGATTCATTGAAAGTTTCTCTTTGATTGCACGTCCTTTGACCGCGTTAACTCATAAGGGGAAGAAGTTCGTTTGGGAAACCGAGCAAGAGCCGGCATTCCAAACCCTGAAGCAGAAGTTAACCACCGCACCTATCCTGTCCCTTCCCGAAGGCAGTGATGACTTCGTTGTGTATTACGATGCCTCCCGACAAGGCTTTGGGTGTGTATTGATGCAACGGAAGAAGGTTATTGCTTACGCCTCCCGACAACTAAAGATTCACGAGCGAAACTACACAACTCATGATCTCGAGCTTGGAGATGTTGTCTTCGCACTAAAACTGTGAAGACACTATCTTTATGGGACTAAGAGTACTATCTTCACCGACCACAAAAGCCTCCAACACATCTTTGATCAGAAGCAAATGAATATGAGACAACATCCATGGATCGAGACGTTGAACGACTATGATTGTGAACTCCGTTACCATCCTGGCAAGGAAAATGTTGTAGCCGATGCCTTGAGCCGAAAGGAGAGAATGGTACCACTTCGTGTCCGAGCTTTAAACATCACCATTCAGACGAATCTCAACAGCCAGATCCGCGTAGCTTAAGATGAAGCTCTCTAGGAGGAGAATATTGCTCAAGAGCAATTTAACATTCTCGTTTCTATATTTGAGGTCAAGGAGACTGGACTCCGATACTTTACCGGAAGAATTTGGGTACCTAGTTATAGAGATATACGGAACCTTATTGTAGTGACCCGAACTTTTCCATGTTTATATATATTAATTGAGATTGATATTTACATGATTAAATGTTTCCATCGTGTTAAGCAATCAAACTTGTTAAGACTTTATTAATTGAAATAGATTTCATATAGACAATTGACCACCCAAGTTGACCGGTGATTCACGAACGTTAAAACTTGTAAAAACTATATGATGACATATATATGGTTATATATATAGTTAACATGATATTATGATAAGTAAACATATCATTAAGTATATTAACAATGAACTACATATGTAAAAACAAGACTACTAACTTAATGATTTTGAAACGAGACATATATGTAACGATTATCGTTGTAACGACATTTAATGTATATATATCCTATTAAGAGATATTCGTACATCATAATATCATGATAATATAATAATTTAAAATCTCTCTTGATATTATAAACATTGGATTAACAACATTTAACAAGATCGTTAACCTAAAGGTTTCAAAACAACATTTACATGTAACGACTAACGATGACTTAACGACTCAGTTAAAATGTATATACATGTAGTGTTTTAATATGTATTCATACACTTTTGAAAGACTTCAAGAAACTTATCAAAATACTTCTACTTAACAAAAATGCTTACAATTACATCCTCGTTCAGTTTCATCAACAATTCTACTCGTATGCACCCGTATTCGTACGCGTACAATACACAGCTTTTAGATGTATGTACTATTGGTATATACACTCCAATGATCAGCTATTAGCAGCCCATGTGAGTCACCTAACACATGTGGGAACCATCATTTGGCAACTAGCATGAAATATCTCATAAAATTACAAAAATATGAGTAATCATTCATGACTTATTTACATGAAAATAAAATTACATATCCTTTATATCTAATCCATACACCAACGACCAAAAACACCTACAAACACTTTCATTCTTCAATTTTCTTCATCTAATTGATCTCTCTCAAGTTCTATCTTCAAGTTCTAAGTGTTCTTCATAAATTCCAAAAGTTCTAGTTTCATAAAATCAAGAATACTTTCAAGTTTGCTAGCTCACTTCCAATCTTGTAAGGTGATCATCCAACCTCAAGAAATCTTTGTTTCTTACAGTAGGTTATCATTCTAATAAAAGGTAATAATCATATTCAAACTTTGGTTCAATTTCTATAACTATAACAATCTTATTTCAAGTGATGATCTTACTTGAACTTGTTTTCGTGTCATGATTCTGCTTCAAGAACTTCGAGCCATCCAAGGATCTGTTAAAGCTAGATCCATTTTTCTCTTTTCCAGTAGGTTTATCCAAGGAACTTAAGGTAGTAACGATGTTCATGACATCATTCGATTCATACATATAAAGCTATCTTATTCGAAGGTTTAAACTTGTAATCACTAGAACATAGTTTAGTTAATTCTAAACTTGTTCGCAAACAAAAGTTAATCCTTCTAACTTGACTTTTAAAATAAACTAAACACATGTTCTATATCTGTATGATATGCTAACTTAATGATTTAAAACCTGGAAACACGAAAAACACCGTAAAACCTGATTTACGCCGTCGTAGTAACACCGCTTGCTGTTTTGGGTTAGTTAATTAAAAACTATGATAAACTTTGATTTAAAAGTTGTTATTATGAGAAAATGATTTTTATTACGAACATGAAACTATATCCAAAAATTATGGTTAAACTCAAAGTGGAAGTATGTTTTCTAAAATGGTCATCTAGACGTCGTTCTTTCGACTGAAATGACTACCTTTACAAAAACGACTTGTAACTTATTTTTCCGACTATAAACCTATAATTTTTCTGTTTAGTTTCATAAAATAGAGTTTAATATGAAACCATAGCAATTTGATTCACTCAAAACGGATTTAAAATGAAGAAGTTATGGGTAAAACAAGATTGGATAATTTTTCTCATTTTAGCTACGTGAAAATTGGTAACAAATCTATTCCAACCATAACTTAATCAACTTGTATTGTATATTATGTAATCTTGAGATACCATAGACACGTATACAATGTTTCGACCTATCATGTCGACACATCTATATATATTTCGGAACAACCATAGACACTCTATATGTGAATGTTGGAGTTAGCTATACAGGGTTGAGGTTGATTCCAAAATATATATAGTTTGAGTTGTGATCAATACTGAGATACGTATACACTGGGTCGTGGATTGATTCAAGATAATATTTATCGATTTATTTCTGTACATCTAACTGTGGACAATCAGTTGTAGGTTACTAACGAGGACAGCTGACTTAATAAACTTAAAACATCAAAATATATTAAAAGTGTTGTAAATATATTTTGAACATACTTTGATATATATATGTATATATTGTTATAGGTTCGTGAATCAACCAGTGGCCAAGTCTTACTTCCCGACGAAGTAAAAATCTGTGAAAGTGAGTTATAGTCCCACTTTTAAAATCTAATATTTTTGGGATGAGAATACATGCAGGTTTTATAAATGATTTACAAAATAGACACAAGTACGTGAAACTACATTCTATGGTTGAATTATCGAAATCGAATATGCCCCTTTTTATTAAGTCTGGTAATCTAAGAATTAGGGAACATACACCCTAATTGACGCGAATCCTAAAGATAGATCTATCGGGCCCAACAAGCCCCATCCAAAGTACCGGATGCTTTAGTACTTCGAAATTTATATCATATCCGAAGGGTGTCCCAGAATGATGGGGATATTCTTATATATGCATCTTGTTAATGTCGGTTACCAGGTGTTCACCATATGAATGATTTTTATCTCTATGTATGGGATGTGTATTGAAATATGAAATCTTGTGGTCTATTATTATGATTTGATATATATAGGTTAAACCTATAACTCACCAACATTTTTGTTGACGTTTTAAGCATGTTTATTCTCAGGTGATTATTAAGAGCTTCCGCTGTCGCATACTTAAATAAGGACGAGATTTGAAGTCCATGCTTGTATGATATTGTGTAAAAACTGCATTCAAGAAACTTATTTTGTTGTAACATATTTGTATTGTAAACCATTATGTAATGGTCGTGTGTAAACAGGATATTTTAGATTATCATTATTTGATAATCTACGTAAAGCTTTTTAAACCTTTATTTATGAAATAAAGGTTATGGTTTGTTTTAAAATTAATGCAGTCTTTGAAAAACGTCTCATATAGAGGTCAAAACCTCGCAACGAAATCAATTAATATGGAACGTTTTTAATCAATAAGAACGGGACATTTCAGTTGGTATCCGAGCGTTGGTCTTAGAGAACTAGAATTTTGCATTAGTGTGTCTTATCGAGTTTGTTAGGATGCATTAGTGAGTCTGGACTTCGACCGTGTTTACTTGAAAAATGATTGCTTAACAAATTTTGTTGGAAACTATATATTTTTAACATGTGAATATTATGTGATATATTAATCTCTTAACGCGTTTGATATTATATGATAGATGTCTACCTCTACAGCAAGTCCCATTGACTCACCTAATAATAATGAAGAGTCAAATGTAAATTGGAATGATTCGTGGACTGATTCACAAGTTCCCGAAGAGGAACCGGAAGAAGAGTCGGAACCGGAAGAAGAATCGGAACCAGAAGAAGAATCGGAACCGGATGAAGAAATAGAACCGGTGGGAGAAATAATAAAACGGTTAAGTAAAAGAAAATCCTCAACCAACCGACCAAGGTTAATTATGGTCAATGGTGTTTCCGCCAAGGAAGCAAAATATTGGGAGGATTACCAATTCTCCGATGAATCGGATTCCGACGAGAATTCCGATGATGTTATAGAAATTACCCCAACTGAATTTAAAAAGGCAAAATAAAATAATAAGGGAAAGGGCATAAAAATAGAGAAATCTAATTCCAACCCCGATGAACTTTATATGTATCGTCAACCCCCGAAGTCCTTAAGTTGTAACAATGACCCGGGAACCTCTAAACCACCAGGTTTTTCTAAACCAATGTGGATAACGACGGCTCGTATTAGGGGAACATCATATATCCCTAGAAACTTGGCAAAACGAACCAAAACCTAAGAAGAAGAAACAAGCGAGTCGGAATAAGATAGTTGTATTCGTGTGGTGTAATATATGTAATATAGTGTGCTTATGCTTTATGATATATGTAAAAATTGCTTGTATTAATAAGTATTTTTTTTTATGAATCTAACTCTTGTCTATTTTACAGTATAAAAGTACAAAATGGATAGACAACCCAATATTTTAAGAGACCTACCCGGAGACATGATTGATGAAATCTTGTCTAGAGTCGGCCAGAATTCTTCGGCACAACTATTTAAGGCGAGATCAGTTTGTAAGACATTCGAAGAACGTTCCAAGAATGCCTTGGTTTATAAAAGGCTTTCGTTCGAAAGATGGGGGATATCACATTGGGAAATCCATAAGTTACGATGTGTTTACTTTGACGCATATATTGCGGGAAACCCAAATGCTATTTTACGCAATGGGTTAAGAAATTATTTTGACTCAATATATCCGAATATTGGACTTCGTGATTTAGAAAAAGCGGCTAACATGCAACATATAGAAGCATGTTATGCTTATGGATTAGTAATGTTCGCTTCTCACCAAAGTGAGAACAAGAACATCGGGCTACAACTATTAAACAAAACGTTCCCACAAGTGACGGAGTCGGTAATTGGGGTAAGAAATGAGGTTTTTAGATTGTTACGGGACTGTTGGACATTACGTAACCCTCGTCCCTTTGACGACGTTACAACACACTGTCTTATCAACGGCCATAACGGTTATGTTCCACAAGACCAAGGATGGGAAGTAATCCTAGTAAAACTAGAATGCATGACTTGTTTCTGGACGTATGAATTACGTGTCTTTATTGCCTTTGCTGAACGACTTGTGTACTAGCTAGAATTATCTTCACAACCATCTTGTATCAAATTTATTGTGTGCTATATTTCATGCTATATGTAAAATAAGCGGTATTGTAAGTTTGTAAAATATTGTGTAAAAGTTTGAACGCGAAATATTATTATAATCAGTTTTTCATATAGAATTGTAGTAGTTGAATTGTATATTAGCTACTAAGTATGAACTTAACGGGTAGGTACTACCCGAATTTAAACTTATAAAACGCTAATATGAAGAAAAAGCTTTTATAAATGAGTTCATATTATGCTACGAAATACTATTAACTACTCTTAATATTCTGTATGATTAACTTGTTCCATTTGACTATTTTGAAGGAAATAGCACCGACTACTCGACACACCGTGAATATGAATGAAGAGGAATTCCGTACTTTTCTAGCTTCAAACATAGCCGCAGTACAGGCTGCGCTACATACCAACAATAACCTTGGATCTAGCAGTACAGGAAATCGTGTAGGATGCACCTACAAAGAATTCACTGCCTGCAAACCTTTGGAATTTGATGGAACCGAAGGACCGATCGGATTGAAACGGTAGACCGAGAAGGTCGAATCGGTGTTTGCCATAAGTAAGTGTACTGAAGAGGACAAAGTGAAGTACGCTACGCATACCTTCACAGGTTCTGCGTTAACATGGTGGAATACCTATCTAGAGCAAGTGGGACAAGATGATGCTTACGCACTACCGTGGTCAGTATTCAAGCACTTAATGAACGAGAAGTACCGTCCCAGAACTCAGGTCAATAAGCTCAAGACAGAACTTAGAGGGTTACGAACCCAAGGATTTGATATTACCACGTACGAAAGACGATTCACAGAATTATGCCTATTGTGTCCGGGAGCGTTCGAAGACGAGGAAGAGAAGATCAACGCGTTTGTGAAAGGATTACCGGAAAGAATCCAACAAGATATAAGTTCACACGAGCCCGCCTCCATACAACAGGCATGTAGAATGGCTCACAAACTAGTGAACCAGATTGAAGAAAGAATTAAAGAACAGACTGCTGAAGAGGCCAATGTGAAGCAAGTCAAAAGAAAGTGGGAGGAAAACGGTGATAAGAATCACCAATACAACAACAACAGTAATTACAACAATAATCGCAACAATTATCCCAACAATCGCAACACCAATCGCAACTACAACAAACGGCCCAACAACAACAACAACAACAACAACAACAACAGCAACAGCAACTACAACAATCAGAAGCAGCTATGCCAAAGGTGTGAAAAGTATCACTCGGGGTTCTGCACCAAATTTTGCAACAAGTGTAAAAGAAATGGTCATAGCGTGGCGAAGTGTGAGGTTTATGGACCAGGGGTTAATAGAACGAAAGGAACAAATGGTGTCGGAACGAGTAATGGCGGAGCAAGTAGTGTCGGAGCAAGTTATGCCAATGTAGTTTGTTATAAATGTGGAAAACCGGGCCACATTATTAGAAATTTCCCGAACCAGGAGAACACGAATGGACAAGGCCGCGGAAGAGTTTTCAATATTAATGCGGCAGAGGCACAGGAAGACTCGGAGGTTGTTACGGGTACGTTTCTTATTGACAATAAATCTGCTTACGTTTTATTTGATTCGGGTGCAGATAGAAGCTATATGAGTAGAGATTTTTGTGCTAAATTAAGTTGTCCATTGATGCCTTTGGATAGTAAATTTTTACTCGAATTAGCAAATGGTAAATTAATTTCAGCAGATAATATATGTTGGAATCGAGAAATTTAACTGGTTAGCGAAACATTTAAGATTGATTTGATACCAGTAGAGTTAGGGAGTTTTGATGTGATAATCGGTATGGACTGGTTGAAAGAAGTGAAAGCAGAGATCGTTTGTTACAAAAATGCAATTCGCATTATACGAGAAAAAGGAAAACCCTTAATGGTGTACGGAGAAAAGGGCAACACGAAGCTACATCTTATTAGTAATTTGAAGGCACAAAAACTAATAAGAAAAGGTTGCTATGCTGTTTTAGCACACGTCGAGAAAGTACAAACTGAAGAAAAGAGCATCAATGATGTTCCCGTCGCAAAGTAATTTCCCGATGTATTTCCGAAAGAATTACCGGGATTACCCCCACATCGATCCGTTGAATTTCAAATAGATCTTGTACCAGGAGCTGCACCAATAGCTCGTGCTCCTTACAGACTCGCACCCAGCGAGATGAAAGAACTGCAAAGCCAATTACAAGAACTTTTAGAGCGTGGTTTCATTCGACCAAGCACATCACCGTGGGGAGCTCCTGTTTTGTTTGTCAAGAAGAAAGATGGTATATTCAGGTTGTGTATCGACTACCGAGAGTTGAACAAACTTACCATCAAGAATCGCTACCCACTACCGAGAATCGACGACTTATTTGATCAACTACAAGGCTCGTCTGTTTATTCAAAGATTGACTTACGTTCCGGGTATCATCAAATGCGGGTGAAAGAAGATGATATTCCAAAGACTGCTTTCAGAACACGTTACGGTCATTACGAGTTTATGGTCATGCCGTTTGGTTTAACTAATGCACCAGCTGTGTTCATGGACCTTATGAACCGAGTGTGTGGACCATACCTTGACAAGTTTGTCATTGTTTTCATTGATGACATACTTATTTACTCAAAGAATGACCAAGAACACGGTGAACATTTGAGAAAGGTGTTAGAAGTATTGAGGAAGGAAGAATTGTACGCTAAGTTTTCAAAGTGTGCATTTTGGTTGGAAGAAGTTCAATTTCTCGGTCACATAGTGAACAAAGAAGGTATTAAGGTGGATCCGGCAAAGATAGAAACTGTTGAAAAGTGGGAAACCCCAAAAACTCCGAAACACATACGCCAGTTTTTAGGACTAGCTGGTTACTACAGAAGGTTCATCCAAGACTTTTCCAGAATAGCAAAACCCTTGACTGCATTAACGCATAAAGGGAAGAAATTTGAATGGAATGATGAACAAGAGAAAGCGTTTCAGTTATTGAAGAAAAAGCTAACTACGGCACCTATATTGTCATTGCCTGAAGGGAATGATGATTTTGTGATTTATTGTGATGCATCAAAGCAAGGTCTCGGTTGTGTATTAATGCAACGAACGAAGGTGATTGCTTATGCGTCTAGACAATTGAAGATTCACGAACAAAATTATACGACGCATGATTTGGAATTAGGCGCGGTTGTTTTTGCATTAAAGACTTGGAGACACTACTTATATGGGGTCAAAAGTATTATATATACCGACCACAAAAGTCTTCAACACATATTCAATCAGAAACAACTGAATATGAGGCAGCGTAGGTGGATTGAATTATTGAATGATTACGACTTTGAGATTCGTTACCACCCAGGGAAGGCAAATGTGGTAGCCGATGCCTTGAGCAGGAAGGACAGAGAACCCATTCAAGTAAAATCTATGAATATAATGATTCATAATAACCTTACTACTCAAATAAAGGAGGCGCAACAAGGAGTTTTAAAAGAGGGAAATTTAAAGGATGAAATACCTAAAGGATCGGAGAAGCATCTTAATATTCGGGAAGACGGAACCCGGTATAGGGCTGAAAGGATTTGGGTACCAAAATTTGGAGATATGAGAGAAATGGTACTTAGAGAAGCTCATAAAACCAAATACTCAATACATCCTGGAACGGGGAAGATGTACAAGGATCTCAAGAAACATTTTTGGTGGCCGGGTATGAAAGCCGATGTTGCTAAATACGTAGGAGAATGTTTGACGTGTTCTAAGGTCAAAGCTGAGCATCAGAAACCATCAGGTCTACTTCAACAACCCGAAATCCCGAAATGGAAATGGGAAAACATTACCATGGATTTCATCACTAAATTGCCAAGGACTGCAAGTGGTTTTGATACTATTTGGGTAATAGTTGATCGTCTCACCAAATCAGCACACTTCCTACCAATAAGAGAAGATGACAAGATGGAGAAGTTAGCACGACTGTATTTGAAGGAAGTCATCTCCAAACATGGAATACCAATCTCTATTATCTCTGATAGGGATGGCAGATTTATTTCAAGATTCTGGCAGACATTACAGCAAGCATTAGGAACTCGTCTAGACATGAGTACTGCCTATCATCCACAAACTGATGGGCAGAGCGAAAGGACGATACAAACACTTGAAGACATGCTACGAGCATGTGTTATTGATTTCGGAAACAGTTGGGATCGACATCTACCGTTAGCAGAATTTTCCTACAACAACAGCTACCATTCAAGCATTGAGATGGCGCCGTTTGAAGCACTTTATGGTAGAAAGTGCAGGTCTCCGATTTGTTGGAATGAAGTGGGTGATAGACAGATTACGGGTCCGGAGATTATACAAGAAACTACCGAGAAGATCATCCAAATTCAACAACGGTTGAAAACCGCCCAAAGTCGACAAAAGAGCTACGCTGACATTAAAAGAAAAGATATAGAATTTGAAATTGGAGAGATGGTCATGCTTAAAGTTGCACCTTGGAAAGGCGTTGTTCGATTTGGTAAACGAGGGAAATTAAATCCAAGGTATATTGGACCATTCAAGATTATTGATCGTGTCGGACCAGTAGCTTACCGACTTGAGTTACCTCAATAAATCGCGGCTGTACATAACACTTTCCACGTCTCAAATTTGAAGAAATGTTTTGCTAAAGAAGATCTCACTATTCCATTAGATGAAATCCAAATCAACGAAAAACTTCAATTCATCGAAGAACCCGTCGAAATAATGGATCGCGAGGTTAAAAGACTTAAGCAAAACAAGATACCAATTGTTAAGGTTCGATGGAATGCTCGTAGAGGACCCGAGTTCACCTGGGAGCGTGAAGATCAGATGAAGAAGAAATACCCGCATCTATTTCCAGAAGATTCGTCAACACCTTTAACAGCTTAAAATTTCGGGACGAAATTTATTTAACGGGTAGGTACTGTAGTGACCCGAACTTTTCCATGTTTATATATATTAATTGAGATTGATATTTACATGATTAAATGTTTCCATCATGTTAAGCAATCAAACTTGTTAAGACTTGATTAATTGAAATAGATTTCATATAGACAATTGACCACCCAAGTTGACCGGTGATTCACGAACGTTAAAACTTGTAAAAACTATATGATGACATATATATGGTTATATATATAGTTAACATGATATTATGATAAGTAAACATATCATTAAGTATATTAACAATGAACTACATATGTAAAAACAAGACTACTAACTTAATGATTTTGAAACGAGACATATATGTAACGATTATCGTTGTAACGACATTTAATGTATATATATCATATTAAGAGATATTCGTACATCATAATATCATGATAATATAATAATTTAAAATCTCTCTTGATATTATAAACATTGGGTTAACAACATTTTACAAGATCGTTAACCTAAAGGTTTCAAAACAACATTTACATGTAACGACTAACGATGACTTAACGACTCAGTTAAAATGTATATACATGTAGTGTTTTAATATGTATTCATACACTTTTGAAAGACTTCAAGAAACTTATCAAAATACTTCTACTTAACAAAAATGCTTACAATTACATCCTCGTTCAGTTTCATCAACAATTCTACTCGTATGCACCCGTATTCGTACGCGTACAATACACAGCTTTTAGATGTATGTACTATTGGTATATACACTCCAATGATCAGCTCTTAGCAGCCCATGTGAGTCACCTAACACATGTGGGAACCATCATTTGGCAACTAGCATGAAATATCTCATAAAATTACAAAAATATGAGTAATCATTCATGACTTATTTACATGAAAACAAAATTACATATCCTTTATATCTAATCCATACACCAACGACCAAAAACACCTACAAACACTTTCATTCTTCAATTTTCTTCATCTAATTGATCTCTCTCAAGTTCTATCTTCAAGTTCTAAGTGTTCTTCATAAATTCCAAAAGTTCTAGTTTCATAAAATCAAGAATACTTTCAAGTTTGCTAGCTCACTTCCAATCTTGTAAGGTGATCATCCAACCTCAAGAAATCTTTGTTTCTTACAGTAGGTTATCATTCTAATACAAGGTAATAATCATATTCAAACTTTGGTTCAATTTCTATAACTATAACAATCTTATTTCAAGTGATGATCTTACTTGAACTTGTTTTCGTGTCATGATTCTGCTTCAAGAACTTCGAGCCATCCAAGGATCCATTGAAGCTAGATCCATTTTTCTCTTTTCCAGTAGGTTTATCCAAGGAACTTAAGGTAGTAATGATGTTCATGACATCATTCGATTCATACATATAAAGCTATCTTATTCGAAGGTTTAAACTTGTAATCACTAGAACATAGTTTAGTTAATTCTAAACTTGTTCGCAAACAAAAGTTAATCCTTCTAACTTGACTTTTAAAATAAACTAAACACATGTTCTATATCTGTATGATATGCTAACTTAATGATTTAAAACCTGGAAACACGAAAAACACCGTAAAACCGGATTTACGCCGTCGTAGTAACACCGCGGGCTGTTTTGGGTTAGTTAATTAAAAACTATGATAAACTTTGATTTAAAAGTTGTTATTATGAGAAAATGATTTTTATTATGAACATGAAACTATATCCAAAAATTATGGTTAAACTCAAAGTGGAAGTATGTTTTCTAAAATGGTCATCTAGACGTCGTTCTTTCGACTGAAATGACTACCTTTACAAAAACGACTTGTAACTTATTTTTCCGACTATAAACCTATAATTTTTCTGTTTAGATTCATAAAATAGAGTTTAATATGAAACCATAGCAATTTGATTCACTCAAAACGGATTTAAAATGAAGAAGTTATGGGTAAAACAAGATTGGATAATTTTTCTCATTTTAGCTACGTGAAAATTGGTAACAAATCTATTCCAACCATAACTTAATCAACTTGTATTGTATATTATGTAATCTTGAGATACCATAGACACGTATACAATGTTTCGACCTATCATGTCGACACATCTATATATATTTCGGAACAACCATAGACACGCTATATGTGAATGTTGGAGTTAGCTATACAGGGTTGAGGTTGATTCCAAAATATATATAGTTTGAGTTGTGATCAATACTGAGATACGTATACACTGGGTCGTGGATTAATTCAAGATAATATTTATCGATTTATTTCTGTACATCTAACTGTGGACAATCAGTTGTAGGTTACTAACGAGGACAGCTGACTTAATAAACTTAAAACATCAAAATATATTAAAAGTGTTGTAAATATATTTTGAACATACTTTGATATATATGTATATATTGTTATAGGTTCGTGAATCAACCAGTGGCCAAGTCTTACTTCCCGACGAAGTAAAAATCTGTGAAAGTGAGTTATAGTCCCACTTTTAAAATCTAATATTTTTGGGATGAGAATACATGCAGGTTTTATAAATGATTTACAAAATAGACACAAGTACGTGAAACTACATTCTATGGTTGAATTATCGAAATCGAATATGCCCCTTTTTATTAAGTCTGGTAATCTAAGAATTAGGGAACAGACACCCTAATTGACGCGAATCCTAAAGATAGATCTATCGGGCCCAACAAGCCCCATCCAAAGTACCGGATGCTTTAGTACTTCGAAATTTATATCATATCCGAAGGGTGTCCCAGAATGATGGGGATATTCTTATATATGCATCTTGTTAATGTCGGTTACCAGGTGTTCACCATATGAATGATTTTTATCTCTATGTATGGGATGTGTATTGAAATATGAAATCTTGTGGTCTATTATTATGATTTGATATATATAGGTTAAACCTATAACTCACCAACATTTTTGTTGACGTTTTAAGCATGTTTATTCTCAGGTGATTATTAAGAGCTTCCGCTGTCGCATACTTAAATAAGGACGAGATTTGAAGTCCATGCTTGTATGATATTGTGTAAAAACTGCATTCAAGAAACTTATTTTGTTGTAACATATTTGTATTGTAAACCATTATGTAATGGTCGTGTGTAAACAGGATATTTTAGATTATCATTATTTGATAATCTACGTAAAGCTTTTTAAACCTTTATTTATGAAATAAAGGTTATGGTTTGTTTTAAAATTAATGCAGTCTTTGAAAAACGTCTCATATAGAGGTCAAAACCTCGCAACGAAATCAATTAATATGGAACGTTTTTAATCAATAAGAACGGGACATTTCAGTTGGTATCCGAGCGTTGGTCTTAGAGAACTAGAATTTTGCATTAGTGTGTCTTATCGAGTTTGTTAGGATGCATTAGTGAGTCTGGACTTCGACCGTGTTTACTTGAAAAATGATTGCTTAACAAATTTTGTTGGAAACTATATATTTTTAACATGTGAATATTATGTGATATATTATCCGAAGGGTGTCCCGGAATGATGGGGATATTCTTATATATGCATCTTGTTAATGTCGGTTACCAGGTGTTCACCATATGAATGATTTTTATCTCTATGTATGGGATGTGTATTGAAATATGAAATCTTGTGGTCTATTATTATGATTTGATATATATAGGTTAAACCTATAACTCACCAACATTTTTGTTGACGTTTTAAGCATGTTTATTCTCAGGTGATTATTAAGAGCTTCCGCTGTCGCATACTTAAATAAGGAAGAGATTTGGAGTCCATGCTTGTATGATATTGTGTAAAAACTGCATTCAAGAAACTTATTTTGTTGTAACATATTTATATTGTAAACCATTATGTAATGGTCGTGTGTAAACAGGATATTTTAGATTATCATTATTTGATAATCTACGTAAAGCTTTTTAAACCTTTATTGATGAAATAAAGGTTATGGTTTGTTTTAAAATGAATGCAGTCTTTGAAAAATGTCTCATATAGAGGTCAAAACCTCGCAACGAAATCAATTAATATGGAACGTTTTTAATCAATAAGAACGGGACATTTCACTTATTCTAGACGAAGCCCATAAGTCAAAGTATTCGATTCATCCAGGAGCTGGTAAGATGTACCACAACCTCAAGGTTCAATATTGGAGGCCAAACCTCAAAAGGGATGTTGCAGCATATGTTGAAAAGTGTTTAACTTGTTCCAAGATCAAAGCCGAACATCAGAAGCCGCCGTCTGGGTTACTTCAACAACCCGAAATCCTGCAATGGAAGTGGGAAGGAATAACGATGGATTTCATCATGAAGCTACCGAAAACGGTAGGCGGTTATGATACCATATGGGTTATCGTCGACCGTCTTACCAAATCTGCACACTTCCTAGCCATGAAGGAAACTGATACGATGGACAAACTCGCGTAGCTATATATAACGGATATTGTATCTCATCACTGTGTACCCTTATCGATTATTTCAGACCGCGATACCCGTTTCGCTTCCAGATTTTGGCGTTCTTTGCAAGAAGCTTTGGGAACGCATGTAACGACCCGACTTTTTTGACTTGCTTTTGTGCCTTGTATTTTAGCGAAACTGCGTATTTGTGCGTACCGTGCTACTTTATACTCTGGAACCTTTATATACATGGTTTACTTTCATTTATATGTTAAAACGTGCCTTAGAGTACGTAGGATACTTAACTTAATCACCGGATGCTTTATGACCGTTAGTTTCGCTTAACGTTTCGATTAAACCGCGAACTGCGCGCACGTTTAACTTTTGTCATAACCGGAATATTATGACTGCGAAATATTAATTATTATTTTATAATATTAATTACTTGGGTGTATGGATGCTTAAATATGCGTAGTAATTTAATTATGTGTACTAGTTAGTCTTGTTGGACTTTTTACCTTATTGGGCTTAAGCCCACCCTACTCTAGCTAGTGGCCCAATTAATTAGCCCACTTATTAATTACTAGTAACCCATTAATATATAAGACAATTACCCATTTAATTAGAGGGAACATGCTAGCAAAAATGTCAAGTATTATCCATAATGTTACATGGGATCCTAGCATAAGTACCTACTTTAGACAACCATTAACCAAAAAGTAGCTTTTTGTCCCCCCTTGTCCCCCCTCAAAATATCGGCCACCACCACCATTCCCTCCCTCATTTCACTATAAATACTAGCCTTAATCCATTCATTTAACACTTGCTCTCATTTGAATTTCACACACACTTGCTCTCTTATTCCCTTTCTAGTCTTTCTCACTCTAGAAACCTGTAAGTTTTGCTTTTTCTTCTTCTCCTTCTCCTTTCTATTTCGTGGTCATCATCATCATTAAAGATCAAGCCTTTTAGCTTTGATCTTGATTAGATCTTGTAGATTCAAGCATGAATCCTTCAAGAACATGGAAGATTCAAGCTTTCTAGCTTTGAATCTTCACCAACTATGTAGATCTAGATTATTTTAGCTTTAATCATGTTATTTTGTTAAAAAGATTCAAACTTGTGTTTGTAATCTTCATGTAACTTAAAGATCCAAGCTTTATGCTTCAAGATCTTCAAGAACAATTAAGATTCAAGCTTTCTAGCTTGAATCTCCATATGTTTTTGTTAGATCTAAGTTTTCTAACTTATGATCTTGTTATTTTGTTAAAAAGATTCAAACTTGTGTTTGTTATCTTCATGTAACTTAAAGATCCAAGCTTTATGCTTCAAGATCTTCAAGAACAGTAAAGGTTCAAGCTTTCTAGCTTTGCAACCTTGTAACTTGTGTGAATAGGATCCAAGCTCTCTAGCTTAGGGTTCCATCACCTCATTTGACTTAGATTGTGTTCATACTTGTTTGATTGATGTAAAGTTTGTAGCTTTAGTTGTAAATGTGACTTGAAATTGTGTTAAGACTAAGGATATGATGTAACCTTGGTTCATCATCCATCTAAGACTCATAAATGAGTTGTGTTCTTACTTGGTCTTAACATATTGTGTATTGATGGTGGAATCTTAGTCAAGGTGATGCTAACCCATCAACAAGTTGTACACTTGAAGCTACAAGCATCAAGGATGAGAACCGTGATGAGCCTCAAGTACCAAGAACCCCACCGGAGCATTTGTCCACTGATTTTCGTATCTGATCAGGCCACCTGGGCTACTGAAAAGTTTATTTTCAGTTATTTCGGTTTGAGTAGATGATTTTTCATTTAGGTCTCGTCTTAATCCGAGTTACGGTTTAGGATTTATGGCCCTCCGAGAGTCACTACACCCTATTAACGTTGTGCTGAAATTTCTGACCTACTCGCACTTAAACCGTCGCCACGGTCAAACGAAGACGAGTTAGATTCTGAAAATTAGTCAGACGTTAGGGGACTCATATACGGAGCCATAGCCACTGACTACGCGTCTTTTTGATTTACGTAGAGGTCGTAGCAGCTGACCGAAGTCAGCCTATTGTTTCGATCTCTATTCTTGTCAAACTTACTTAGCTTTTATGATGATGAACGATGATGATGATGACACTTAAACTTATTTTATGC
Source organism: Rutidosis leptorrhynchoides (assembly GCF_046630445.1). Lineage (NCBI taxonomy): Eukaryota > Viridiplantae > Streptophyta > Magnoliopsida > Asterales > Asteraceae > Rutidosis > Rutidosis leptorrhynchoides. The sequence goes on along the minus strand of NC_092343.1, from coordinate 19,861,097 downwards.
ACTATTAGAATTTATAAAGACAACCTACTGACCTAGTAACCTTTGATTTAGGTTGACGACCTTTCAGACCGACTTACTACTTGCACACTTTCGTATCAACTTGTATTGCTTATTCACTGTGAGTTATAGCATCCCTTTTTACTTTAATTATTTTGGGACTGAGGATACATGCGCTTTTTACGTTTTACATACTAGGCACGAGTACTTAAACTTTATATGTGTGTGGGTTATACAACGGCATAAACATTCCCCTTAGCACGGTAACGTTTAGTCATTGGTTTTTGAACCGGTGAACGCGAATCTTAGATATGGATCCATAGGGTTTGACATCCCCACTCGGGCTAGTCGCGCTAGCATTTAACGGGTGTTTAATACTTCGTGAACATACGCACTCACCAAGTGTACTTTCAGGGGGTTATAAATGTTAAGTCTAGTTACCGGGTGCCCACGGTTATACATATACTTTTCATAGTGTTTTGTTACACTGAAATCTCGTGGCCTACCTTACGTTACTGTTACAACTTAAGCTATAGCTCACCAACATTCGTGTTGACTTTTAAGCGTGTATTTCTCAGTTGCCTAGAGGTTTCTTGCTTCCGCTGTTAGATTTGCTGTCTTGCTGTTAAGGACCTGCTGTATTAGTTATCCGCTGCATTACTAAAGATGTCTCATTCATGGAACTTTTCTTTTGAATTCATAGTTTATGTTAATTTCAAACAATGGCTTTGTAATGACCTTAGGGTCAAATACTTATGTTTATGCTCCTATTCGCAGGATGCACGTTATCTTTTGTAAAATGCTATCTATTCTGAATGCAAACTAGTTTTCAAACAGCATATAGTGTTTGACCGTGTGAAGATCCTGTTGTTGACGAATCGTACACGATGGTTTTGTACGGGGCGTCACATTTGGTATCAGAGCATTAGTTGTAGGGAATTAGGTTGCATTAGTGAGTATAGACTAGACCTAAGTAGGATTCACTAATAGGACTAATCTACAACTTACTAGTTTACTTGTTTCTGCGAAACTTACTGCATGCTTTTGTCTACTTTTTCAGCTATATGATCTTACTGCATACTATTGCTTATCTTTACTACCATGCGAACTTGCTGTATGCTTATTTCCGCTATTGCATGATTACTATCTGCTTTCACATGTTATTTCGGTTTAAGCATTGCTATTATTGCCATGTTGTATACTGTTTTAGACAACCTTGGATTGCTGTAGTGCCTAATACGTGCTTGCTTTATGACTTGCTGACACGGAAGAAGTTATTTTTCCTTTTTCAGATGTCAGATATTCCACCTGTCATCATTTTGGGCAGCGATTCAGACTCGTCAGCCACCTCACCTACTGCTGCTGCCGACACACAGTTCCCGTTAACCAGTAACCCCGGCACTTCATCCTCCAGAACCAGCAGCCATACGCCTGCCCCAGTGGTTACCTCAGACGGAGCCCAGGACCCCCCGAAGATTCCAGCTCTACTTGCCCCAGGACCCTCGGAGCCACAGCCCCGCTCCGGTGGTGTTGTGATTCCCGCGGAATTTGGGGAAGGTCCGTTCCGTAATCAGTATCGCCATTGGTGCCAACGCGCTCCTGATGGACGTCTCGTGCCGATCGGACCCGCCAGATACCGACAGATGATGGCAGCCCGAGGAGAGCCAGTACAGCCACCCTTGCAGCCACCTCCACATGATTCGAATGACCCATCATCTGCTGATTCATCATCCGACGACTCATCCACCGACGACTCTAGTGATGATGACTCCGACGAGGAGGACCCTGATGATGCACCTGTGCAGCCACCCTCCACCCCGCCGAAGAAGCGGTACCGTTTCGACGGCACCGTTATTTCGGGGATCAACGGAGGTCGAGCATTCACTGACGCACATGGTCAATGTCGTAGAGTTACCGCCCGTAAGTGGGTTGTGCCTTACCCTGCTGATCCTTTCGTGCGTAAGCCTTACCGCTATGCAGCATCTACTTCTGGCGCTGGACCATCTGCACCACCTGCACCACTTGTACCGACTGCACCGCCTGCCCCACCATCTCCCTCAGTCAAGGAACTGGCGAGGGAAGTGGAGATCCTCCGTGCTCGGGTAACTGAGCTCGAGGACCAGATGTCCCACATAATGGACATCCTTTACCCACCGTCACCATAGGGCGATTGTAGTAGATTTCATTATGTAATCTCGTTTGTAGTTTCATGTTTTACTCATGTATTGTGCGAACTTATGCAGATGTATGCAACTTATTATTAATGAATGGAACTTAGCGTTGTTTACTTTTGTACGGTGTTCTATATTACGTTACTGTATGGTGTTTTTGTGGTATCTGAATCTGGTTACATTGCTTAGTTAACATGTATTGCGTTGATTCCATGTTGGTTGCTATATACTATATTACTACTTATTGAATGCTGGATTTTGACTTAAGTCAAAATTTCTGTTTAGAAGAGCAATGGCAAACAGACGAACAGCACCCACAACAGCACAGATTGAGGAAATGATCGCCGAGAGAGTAGCCGCAGCTATTGCGGAAATCAACCCCCAGCTCCACCAGTTAACCAGCCCATTCGTAACGGGTGCACATACAAAGAGTTTCAAAGCTGCAAGCCCCACAACTTTAGCAGTACTGAGGGGCCAGTTGGTTTGACTAGGTGGTTTGAGAAATTAGAGGCTGTGTTCCATGTAAGCAACTGCGCAGAGGAGAACAAAACCAAGTATGCCTCATGTACGCTGTCAGACGGCGCCCTAACCTGGTGGAACACACTGGCTCAAGCTAAGAGTATTGATGAGGCTTATGCCATTCCGTGGGAAGAATTCAAGGGGGCCATGATCAAAGAGTACTGCCCCAGGACAGAGATACAGAAAATGGAGGCTGAGTTCTGGGAGTTAAAGGTTGTGGGCAACGATCTTGATGATTACAACCGTAGGTATCTGGAATTAGCGCTGATGTGTCCCACGATGGTCACCCCGGAATTTAAGAGAATGGAACGCTACTTGTGGGGACTTCTCAAGTCCATTCAGGGGAATGTCACCTCTTCTAATCCACCCAACGTCCCGGCAGCTATGCGCATGGCGCATACCCTTATGAACCAAATTATCAGCAAAGAACCGGAAAAGGCTAAATCCGAATCGGGAGCCAGTGGTGAGAAGCGTAAGTGGGACTGCAACAACAAGGGGAGAACCTATGATCAAACCCCCGCTAAGAGGCCTAATGACGGAAGGAACCCCAACCCGAACACTAGCTCGAACCCCAACTACAAGGGTAGTCTACCACAGTGCAAGAGGTGCTATAAGCACCATACCGGGTACTGTAATGCGGTCTGTGAAAAGTGCAACAGGATCGGGCACGTTGGTAAGAACTGCAAGATTCCCATCCCAGCTGCGAGGACAAACCCAAACGGACCAAGGAAATGCTATGAGTGTGGACAGCAGGGCCACCTTAGGAATGAGTGTCCCAACAAGCGAAAGGACGGAGGACCACCGTGTGGAAGAGCTTTCAATGTGAACGCAAGGGATGCCCGTGAGAAGCCCGACTTAGTTACAGGTATATTCACTATCAACAATCTATTAGCCTCTGTTCTATTTGATACTGGTGCCGATAGAAGCTATGTCTGCAGAAACTTTTGCTCTAAGATAGATTGGTCATTAGTGCCTTTAGAGGAGAATATGCTAGTTGAGGTAGCCAATGGGAAACTTGAGAAAGTTGACCAAATTGGCCGAGGAGCTATTATTAACATAGCTGGCGTGGATTTCGAAATTGACTTGATACCCATCAAATTGGGAAGCTTTGACGTGATTGTTGGCATGGACTGGTTGACTAAAGTAAGGGCCGATATTATTCTAGTGGAGATAAAGCTCTTCGTATACCACAAGGAGACGGTGAGCCATTGACTATTTACGGAGAGAGATGTAACTCGAAGCTGAACCTCATTAGTTGTATGAAAGCACAAAAGATCATGAAGAAAGGACGTCTTGATGTTTTAGCACAGGTGAAGGCTTTAGAAACAGAGGAGAAGAGTGTGAATGATGTGCGAACTGTGAATGAATTCCCTGACATCTTTTCGGAAGAACTGCCTGGATTACCGCCACCGAGAGCCGTGGAGTTCTAGATCTATCTAGTGCCAGGAGCTGCACCCATAGCTCAAGCACCTTATCGACTAGCACCTTCTGAACTGCAAGAGTTGCAGAGTCAACTGAAGGAATTGCTCGACTGAGGGTTTATCCAACTAAGCTCGTCGCCTTGGGGCGCGCCTGTTTTATTCGTGAAGAAGAAGGACGGATCCTTCCGCATGTGTATCGACTACCACGAACTCAACAAATTGACGATCAAGAATCGATATCCTCTTCCCCAAATTGACGATCTTTTTGATTAGCTACAAGGATCAAGCGTGTACTCTAAGATCGATTTGCGATCCGGTTACCACCAGTTGAGGGTGAAAGAGAGTGATGTGATGAAGACTGCGTTTAGAACCCACTATGGTCATTACGAGTTTCTCGTGATGCCGTTCGGATTAACCAACGCACCAGCCATGTTCATGGACCTCATGAATCGTGTCTGCAAGCCTTATCTGGATAAATTTGTTATCGTCTTCATAGATGATATCCTCATCTACTCCAAGATCGAAGAAGAACATGAGCAACATCTTCAGTTAGTACTTGAACTCTTGAGACGAGAGCAGCTTTATGCCAAATTCTTCAAGTGCGAATTTTGGCTGAAGGAAGTCCAATTTCTGGGTCATATTGTGAGTGATCAAGGTATCAAAGTTGACCCCGCCAAGATTGAAGCTATCATCAAGTGGGAGACACCCACTACTCTGACTCACATCCGCCAATTTCTGGGTCTTTCCGATTACTACAGAAGGTTTATTGAAGGTTTTTCATTGATTGCGTGTCCTTTGACAGCACTGACTCACAAAGGAAAGAAGTCCGTTTGGGAAACCGAACAAGAAGCAGCATTTCAAACCCTGAAGCAGAAGTTAACCACCGCACCTATCTTATCTCTTCCTGAAGCCAGTGACGACTTCGTTGTGTACTGCGATGCTTCGAAAAATGGTTTTGGTTGTGTATTGATGTAAAGAATGAAGGTCATTGCTTATGCATCTCGTCAGCTAAAGATTCATGAGCGAAACTAAACTACCCATGATCTTGAACTTGGAGCCGTTGTCTTCGCTTTAAAGTTGTGGAGACACTATCTTTATGGGACAAAGAGTACCATATTCACCGATCACAAAAGCCTCCAGTACATCTTTGATCAGAAGCAGCTGAATATGAGACAACGTCGATGGATCGAGACGCTGAACGACTATGATTGTGAACTCCATTACCATCCTGGCAAAGCCAATGTTGTAGCCGATGCTCTGAGCCGGAAGGAGAGGATGGTACCTCTTCGTGTTCGGGCTCTGAACATCACCATTCATTCGAACCTCAACAGCCAGATCCGAGTAGCCCAAGAAGAGGCTCTCAAGGAGGAGAACATATCTCGTGAATACCTGAACATCCTGGTCTCTAAATTCAAGATTAAGGAGTCTCGACTCCGATGTTATGCTGGAAGAATTTGGGTACCTTGTTATGGAGATTTAGAAGTCTTTTACTTGATGAAGCCCACAAGTTGAGATATTCGATTCATCCAGGAGCCGAAAAAATGTACCACGATCTTAAGGAACAGTATTGGTGGCCAAATCTTAAGAAGGATGTTGCAACTTATGTTGGAAGGTGTTTGACTTGCTCGAAGGTTAAGGCTGAACATCAGAGGCCATCTGGATTAGTCCAACAACCAGAAATCCCACAATGGAAATGAGAAGCAATTATGATGGATTTCATCACGAAGCTACCAAAAACGGTGGGTGGATACGATACAATCTGGGTTATCGTTGACCGTCTTACCAAATCTGCTCATTTCCTAGCAATGAAAGAAATAGATACAATGGAGAGACTTGCTCAACTGTACATCAAAGAGGTTGTATCTCGTCATGGCGTGCCCTTATCAATTATCTCCGATCGCGATCCCCGTTTTGCTTCCAGATTCTGGCGTTCTTTGCAAGAAGCCTTGGGAACTCGTCTCGACATGAGCACCGCGTATCACCCCCAGACCAACGGTCAGAGCGAACGAACGATTCAGATTTTGGAGGACATGTTGCGTGCCTGTGTTATTGACTTCAGAAAGTCTTGGGAAAGGCATCTGCCGCTAGCCGAATTCTCTTACAACAACAGTTATCATTCGAGTATTAAAACCGCGCCTTTTGAAGTGTTGTATGGCTGCAAGTGCCGTTCTCCTATTTGTTGGGCCGAGTTAGGCGAAGTGCAAATCACCGGACCCGGGATAGTCCATGAAACGACGGAGAAGATTTCTCAAATTCAGGCAAGACTTAAGACGGCCCGTGATCGCCAAAAGAGTTATGCTGATCTTAAACGTAAAGACTTCAAATTCAACGTGGGTGACCGAGTAATGTTGAAGGTCGCACCTTGGAAAGGTGTAATTCGTTTTGGAAAGCGCGGAAAGTTAAAGCCGCGATATATTGGTCCTTTTGATATTTTGGAACGTGTTGGACCCATTGCTTATCGTCTGGATCTTCCAAATCAGTTGAGTGCTATTCATCCTACCTTCCATGTATCAAATTTGAAGAAGTGCCTTGCTCCACCGGAACTTGTCATACCATTGGAAGAACTTACGATTGATGACAAACTCCACTTCGTGGAAGAGCCTATCGAAATTATGGACCGTGAGGTCAAAACCTTGAAACGCAATAAGATTCCAATTGTTCTAGTCCGATGGAATGCCAAACGTGGACCTGAGTTTACTTGGGAATGAGAGGATCAAATGATGCAGAAGTATCCTCACCTCTTCCCGACTTCAACACCTGCCTCAGCTTAAATTTCGGGACGAAATTTCCATTAACAGGTGGGTAATGTAACGACCCGACTTTTTCGACTTACTTTTGTGCCTTGTGTTTTAGCGAAACTGTGTATTTGTGCGTACCGTGCTACTTTATACTCTGGAACCTTTATATACATGGTTTACTTTCATTTATATGTTAAAACGTGCCTTAGAGTACGTAGGATACTTAACTTGATCACCGGATGCTTTATAACCGTTAGTGTCGCTTAACATTTCGATTAAACCGCGAACTGCGCGCACGTTTAACTTTTGTCGTAACCGGAATATTATGACTGCGAAATATTAATTATTATTTTATAATAATAATTACTTGGGTTTATGGATGCTTAAATATGCGTAGTAATTTAATTATGTTTACTAGTTAGTCTTGTTGGACTTTCTACCTTGTTGGGCTTAAGCCCACCCTACTCTAGCTAGTGGCCCAATTAATTAGCCCACTTATTAATTACTAGTGACCCATTAATATATAAGACAATTACCCATTTAATTAGAGGGAACATGCTAGCAAAAATGTCAAGTATTATCCATAATGTTACATGGAATCCTAGCATAAGTACCTACTTTAGACAACCATTAACCAAAAAGTAGCTTTTTGTCCCCCCTTGTCCCCCCTCAAAATTTCGGCCACCACCACCATTCCCTCCCTCATTTCACTATAAATACTAGCCATAATCCATTCATTTAACACTTGCTCTCATTTGAATTTCACACACACTTGCTCTCTTATTTCCTTTCTAGTCTTTCTCACTCTAGAAACTTGTAAGTTTTGTTTTTTCTTCTTCTCCTTCTCCTTTCTATTTCGTGGTCATCATCATCATTAAAGATCAAGCCTTTTAGCTTTGATCTTGATTAGATCTTGTAGATTCAAGCATGAATCCTTCAAGAACATGGAAGATTCAAGCTTTCTAGCTTTGAATCTTCACCAACTATGTAGATCTAGATTATTTTAGCTTTAATCATGTTATTTTGTTAAAAAGATTCAAACTTGTGTTTGTAATCTTCATGTAACTTAAAGATCCAAGCTTTATGCTTCAAGATCTTCAAGAACAATTAAGATTCAAGCTTTCTAGCTTGAATCTCCATATGTTTTTGTTAGATCTAAGTTTTCTAACTTATGATCTTGTTATTTTGTTAAAAAGATTCAAACTTGTGTTTGTTATCTTCATGTAACTTAAAGATCCAAGCTTTATGCTTCAAGATCTTCAAGAACAATAAAGGTTCAAGCTTTCTAGCTTTGCAACCTTGTAACTTGTGTGAATAGGATCCAAGCTCTCTAGCTTAGGGTTCCATCACCTCATTTGACTTAGATTGTGTTCATACTATTTTGATTGATGTAAAGTTTGTAGCTTTAGTTGTAAATGTGACTTGAAATTGTATTAAGACTAAGGATATGATGTAACCTTGGTTCATCATCCATCTAAGACTCATAAATGAGTTGTGTTCTTACTTGGTCTTAACATATTGTGTATTGATGTTGGAATCTTAGTCAAGGTGATGCTAACCCATCAACGAGTTGTACACTTGAAGCTACAAGCATTAAGGATGAGAACCGTGATGAGCATCAAGTACCAAGAACCCCACCGGAGCACATGTCCACTGATTTTCGTATCTGATCATGCAACTTGGGCTACTGGAAAGTTGATTTTCAGTTAGTTCGGTTCGAGTAGATTATTTTCCGTTTAGGCCTCGTCTTAATCCGAGTTACGGTTTAGGATTTATGGCCCTCCGAGAGTCACTACACCCTATTAACGTTGTGCTGAAATTTCTGACCTACTCGCACTTAAACCGTCGCCACGGTCAAACAAAGACGAGTTAGGTTCTGAAAATTGGTCAAAGGTTAGGGGACTCATATACGGAGCCATATACACTGACTACGCATCTTTTTGATTTACGTAGAGGTTGTACCAGCTGACCGAAGTCAGCCTATTGTTTCGATCTCTATTCTTGTCAAACTTACGTAGCTTTTATGATGATGAACGATGATGATGATGACACTTAAACTTATTTTATGCACTATTAGAATTTATAAAGACAACCTACTGATCTAGTAACCTTTGATTTACATATACTTTTCATACTGTTTTGTTACACTGAAATCTCGTGGCCTACCTTACGTTACTGTTACAACTTAAGCTATAGCTCACCAACATTCGTGTTGACTTTTAAGCGTGTATTTCTCAGGTGCCTAGAGGTTTCTTCTTCCGCTGTTAGATTTTTTGTCTTGCTGTTAAGGACCTGCTGTATTAGTTATCCGCTGCATTACTAGATATGTCTCATTCATGGAACTTTTATTTTGCATTCGTAGTTTATGTTAATTTCAAACAATGGCTTTGTAATGACCTTAGGGTCAAATACTTATGTTTATGCTCCTATTCGCAGGATGCACGTTATCTTTTGTAAAACGCTATCTTTTATGAATGCAAACTAGTTTTCAAACAGCATATAGTGTTTGACCGTGTGAAGATCCTGTTGTTGACGAATCGTACACGATGGTTTTGTACGGGGCGTCACAACACGTTTGGACATAAGTACTGCATATCACCCACAAACCGATGGACAGAGCGAGCGCACGATCCAAACCCTGGAGGACATGTTAAGTACTTGTGTTATTGATTTCCGGAAAGCTTGGGAGAGACATTTGCTATTAGCCGAATTCTCTTACAACAACAACTATCACGCAAGCATTAAGGTCGCACCTTTCGAAGCCTTGTATGGCTGTAGATGTCGTTCTCCTATATGTTAGGCCGAAGTAGGTGAAAAGCAACTCACCAGACCTGAACTCGTCCATGAAACAACCGAGAAGATTGTCCAAATTCAAGCGAGGCTCAAGACGGCCCGCGACCGTCAAAAGAGCTATGCCGACCTTTAACGCAAAGACCGCGAATTTCAAATCGGTGATCGCGTTATGTTGAAAGTCGCACCTTGGAAAGTTGTAATCCGTTTTGGAAAGCGTAGGAAGCTCAACCCGCGGTATATTGGTCCTTTTGAAGTTGTGGAGCGTGTTGGACCCGTTGCTTACCATTTGGATCTTCCGACTCAGTTGAGTGCTGTTCACCCCCACTTTCCACATGTCGAATCTGAAGAAATGTCTTGCTGAACCAGAACTTGTCATACCTCTTGAGGAGCTTACGATTGATGACCAACTCAACTTCGTGGAAGAACCTGTTGAAATTATGGATCGTGAGGTCAAGACCTTGAAACGCAACAAGATTCCGATCGTGAGAGTTTATGGAATGCAAAACGAGGACCTGAGTTCACTTGGGAGCGAGAGGATCAAATGAAACAGAAATATCCTCACCTCTTCACAACTCTACCGTCTACCCCGGCTTAAAATTTCGGGACGAAATTTTCATTAACAGGTGGGTAATGTAACGACCCGACTTTTTTTCAACTTGCTTTTTTACTTTGTGCTTTCCCCGAAACTGCGTATTTATGCGTACTGAGCTATATCATACTCTGTGATCTTACTACATGTGGATTACTTTCATTTATATGTTAAAACGTGTCTTTAAGTACGTAGGTTACTTAACTTGATCCCCGGAAGCCTTTACGACCGTTAGTGTCACTTAACGTTTAGAAGGAGCTATGTTTGACGGTACACGTTTAACTTTGGTCATAATTGGAATATTATGACTACGAAATGCTAATTTGTCACGACCCAGAAAATTTCGACTAATTTTGAACCAAACTCACGATACGATTTCATAATTCTGACATGATAAGAAAAGTCTGTAAAGCGGAGTCCCAAAAATTTTGGAATAGATTACATGTATAAATTTAACCTTTGACTATTTTCGACGATATACGAACAATTGGTTATAAATAAATACATTTATATATAAATATAAATGTAGGTATATATATTTATATAATAATTGGAAATAATAAATTATAATTTAAACATTAAAATTTAATATGTAAAATAGGATATAAAATAATGAAGTTGTAATTTAAGTAAATTTATATATAAATGATTTCTATATTATTGTATGTACATTGTAAGATATATTAAAATGTATAACCTATAGATACGAATTTGATTGATGTATAAATTGTTATGGTATTATTATTATTAATATTATTATTATCATTAATAATATTCGTATTATTATTATAATTGGTATTATTATTATTATTATTAATATTATTGTTATAAATCTTATAGTTATAGTTATTACTATATGAATATGTATTAGTTAATAATACCAATATTAATTATAATGTAAATACAAATACTAATATATATAAAATAAGGAGTATACGGATATATATTTAAACGCGTCAAAAGTATTATCCAGCTTTTGTTCTTATCTATGTATTGTTACCCCTTTCCTGATTCACTCGTCGATACTAGGATCTTTCATTGTTATTATATTTACAAAATTCGTTTGCAAACAAATCAACTTTTATTTTTTTTCCTTGTCTGATTAGAAGATGCTACCAATCAGTTTTTGCTTTTAGAAATTTCCTGTTTGTGAATTCTATCTTGTCGACCAGGTAATAAGACAGTGATAAACCACCCACTACTCAAACCTCTATTATGTGAACTAATTATTATTATATATTACAATCGTATTATTATTATTAATTAATTAGAATTAGGTTAACTTATGTATAGATATATCTATTTGATTCTGTATTTGAGTTAAGGAAAAACCAAACACCCACAATTCATTCTTTCCTCCTTTCTTAATCTGTGAATCAACCCAACACCATGATCTCATCATCTCAAACCACCACTAGACCTTCTAACCACCGTGAACCACCACCTTTTGATACCATGTCAACAACGAGCACACTAGTACCCTACAATCACCACCATCGACAATTTCACCAATAAACACACATAACTAACATGAGCTACCCATGACCACCCCAATCATCGACCGCCTTCATCCATAATCCACTACCCTAAACCATCTATCTTCTACCTATTCCATATATAAATATATACATATACATATATGTATATTGTTACATAGATTCGAACACACAACCCACACACACTATACAAATTATGAGCCATCGACTATCACAAAACCAAAACCCATTTATTGATGTTATCCGTAAACCACTACCACCTACTGCTATGCCTACGTTACTGTTACGATCATCCTACAAAGAACTACTGCAATCAACCTTCGGTTATTGCCATTATTGTGGTTACCACTTTACAAAACCCACCGTAACAAGAAAGAGTACGATAATGATAATTATGATATTACTGTAACAATAACACGTTGAAGATGAAAATTTGCGAATCACGTATAAATACGATGATGATAAAACCCTGTTGCGTTTCCTTCTGTTTTCTATTCGATGGCTATTGTCGACGGTTGTTGTTATCTGTTATGTTCCTGGCCAAAACTGAAAAATCCCACAATTTTTATCCCGTTTTGGTTTCTGCTTTCTGAAAAGACTTGATATGGAGACAAAGATAACGGTAATTGAATATTAGAGTAGGTATCTTTTCCTCTTAATTCTTTAAAAAGAAGAAGCCCCACCATTTTTTTTATTTTGTCGACTTACAAACTGGACACCAGATTAGGTATGCTGACTATTTTTATGAAATATCACCATATTCTAAGTTATTTGGGCCGTTATATGATCTTGGACTTGTGAAGCACTTTGGCCGAAACTTAGTTCCTCTTTTGGGCCGTTGGTTTGGGGTACTAGCAGCTTCATACGACTCCCATAATAATTATGATATACTGTTCGATTTTATATGATAACATAATAATGATATACGAGATAATTGATGTAGAAGACAATGAACGAGTGATAACACATGTTATGAGAGGAGGATTACAATTTGGTTAATGAAATAAATGATGAACGATGATAAATATTGGATGATATGATGATGATGATTAGTGAAATCTTGATGATCGGTGATGACTGTAAATGATGGGTTAAACTAATTAAGGGTCGAAATAGAACAGAAAAATCGGATAGCTCAGATGGTTAGGAGTATTGGCGTTAAGCGAGAGGTCTTGGGTTCGAGCCCTGTAAGGGGCATTTTGTTTTTGGGAAAAGCTTATAAACCCTCTTAAAGGTAGTATTCTTATTATTATTATTATTATTATTATTATTATTATTATTATTATTATTATTATTATTATTATTATTATTATTATTATTATTATTATTATTGTTGTTGTTGTTATTGTTGTTGTTGTTGTTGTTGTTGTTGTTGTTGTTATTATTATTATTATTACTAAAATAAGTATTATTATTAATATTATCATTATTATTATTAATATAAATATTAGTATCATTACTATTAGTAGAATCAACATTTTCTATAATTATTACTATTAATATTTATTATTATTAAAATTAACATTTTTAAAAGTATCATTTTTATAAGAACTATCATTTTTGTTATTATTACTATTATTATTATAAAACAAAAACATATATTTATTTATTTTTATCAATATTATTTTGACAATAACTGTTAGCTATATAAAACTATATTTTCTACATCTAACATGACTATAGTAATATTTTATATTAATTAGGTTATTAATGAAACACATAATTAAAATAACGATTAAATCACTAATAATATATAAATTTGTTTGATTACAAATATATGTGTTAATATATATATATATAAATGATATAGGTTCGTGAATCCAAGACCAACCTTGTACTTGTTCAATGTCGTCATATGTATTTTTACTACGAAATACAGTATGGTGAGTTTCATTTGCTCCCTTTTTAATTGCTTTTGCAATATATATTTTTGGGCTGAGAATACATACGCTGCTTTTATAAATGTTTACGAAATAGACACAAATACTTAAAAATATATTCTACGTTGAGTTGTACCACTGGCATATTTCCCTGTAGCTTGGTAACTACTATTTACATGGGTATTGTAAACGCGAATCCTGTTGATAGATCTATCGGGCCTGACAACCCCAACCGGGCTGGACGACCAGTATTCAACAGTTGCACAGTACTTCGTTTTGGTGACTACACTTGGTACGGTGTAGTGAGATTTCATAATAAAGGGAATATGCGACGTTGATTAAATGTTAAGTATGGTTACCAAGTGCTCAACCACTTAGAATATTATTATTAAAACATTTATGTATATGAAATCTTGTGGTATATTAACATATTGAAATGATTATTATGATAAACCTATGAACTCACCAACCTTTTGGTTGACACTTGAAAGCATGTTTATTCTCAGGTACGAATTAAGTCTTCCGATGTGCATTTGCTCATTTTAAGGACATTACTTGGAGTCTATCATCGCAATGGGACCAGATGTTGATGACTTCGTCCAGGGGGATAAGGACGGGTCATTTCAGTTGGTATCAGAGCAGTGGTCGTAGCGAACCAGGTCTTGCATTAGTGTGTCTAACTAGGAGTTGTTAGGATGCATTAATGAGTCTGGACTTCGATCTAGTAGTTGTTAGGTTATATTAATGAGTCTAGACTTGAACCTGGTCTGCATGTTAAAAGTTTTTGCTTACCACCATTTGTCGAAAGATATATACTTGTCATTTTCAGTTTCGACATGAATTATTGCAATTATCGCATAGACAGTGTACAGACGAATTCATATCCCATCACATTAAACTTTGTCTGACACGTTTCCAAAATTCCCTCCGTAATCTACGGGATCTTCTGTACTAAATGTAGATATTCTATGTAATTAAAATATCATCTAATATCCGAAGATCATTACATATCGAAACCCCTTTATCTAACCGGACCAAATGGAACTCACAACTAGTTCAAATTGTGATGTCCCCGTCAAAACACTTAACGGCTCCGTCACTTGGTCCCACAGCTTAATCATAACTCTATATGAATTTGATAAATAACCTTGCATTCTTTATTTAAAAATGATTTCCTATAAAGGAAACCTACCTAAATATGTAAGTTTAGAAAAACCATACATTATTACTTAACCAAAAGTTGACCTAAACAAAGTCAACAATATCCACTATTAAATGTATCAAAATAGAATACAAGTTAATGTTTAACAAAAGCTGCCATCATAAATATGCAGACTCTCTAAGCACAGCGGAAGCAATCAATCATGAACCCGAGAATAAAACATGCGAGTAACTGTCAACAAAAATGTTGAGTGAATTATAGGTTTATTATTGCAAACAATATTTAATTTAAACCGTAAAAATTTATGTTTGAAAACATAAAAACTCCTTTTTGGACCACAAAATTATATGCTAGAAAACATATAAAAACATTATTCCATTACCGTGAGCCACCTGGTAACCACTTAACCATTTATTTACCCTTGCCAAACACAATAAAAAATATACACCGAACAAGTGTATCTACAACAAAATACGAAGTACTAAGCATTCCGATTATAAATTGCTAGCGTGACTAGCTCGAAATGGAGTTGTCAAACCCGATAGATCTGTCCATAGGATTCGCGTTCACCAGTAGAAACCAGTGATTACATTTACCAGACTAGGGAATATTTTTGTTCAACTCACAATGAATAATTTAAACCAACTTCCACATGTGTCCAAAAATATAAAATAAATTGCATGCATTCTCATCACAAAAGATTTAAATAGAAAAATGGGACTATAACTCACCTTAATAGCAAACGAAGTAACCACACAAATATGCGAACATCAAATGAAGTAAAGTGATCAGGAATGATTACAACGCCGACCTATAAATAAAGCAGGTCGATATAAATAACTAACTTAGGTCAAGTCTTAGTTTGATAGCTATTGTACATGTTGCAAGTAAACATAGAACAATGCTCAACATGCATCGGTTTGATCGGAACAGCGTACGAACACACACTTTCTATTTTTAGAAAGTTTCTATTTTTAGCAGGTTTCCATTTTTGGAAAGTTTCTATTTTAGGAATGTTTTTATTTTTAGAAAGTTTCTATTTTTGGAAAGTTTCTATTTTTGGAAAGTTTCTATTTTAGGAAAGTTTATATTTTTGGAAAGTTTCCAAATTTAGAAAGTTTCTATTTTTAGAAAGTTTTAAGTTAGGAAAGTTTCCTTATTTAGAAAGTCAACAAAAGTCAACTGAAAGTCAAAGTCAACCGAAAGTCAAATCAAAAGTCAACCTCGATCAAACATAGTCAACATTAATTTTAAAAGTATAAGTTATAATAATAATATAAGTTATAATGTTAATTAAAGGTAAATATGTATAATTATGTCATAACATAAGTTTAATTAAAATGAATTATTAAAGTTAACATAAATTTAAATGATATATTTAATATAACATAAGTAATTAATTAATTAATTAAATATTAGTCATAATATAAGTATTATTAATTAATAATAAAATTTAAATCATATCATAAGTATTATTAATTAATAATGAATTATTAATCATATCATCAGTTTCTAATTATAATTATTAAATCATAAGTATTTAATAATTAAATTATAATTAAATAATAACTAAGCCTTATAATAATTAAATAATTAATTAATCCTTATTATAAGTCTTATTATAATAATTTCATAATATAAGTTTAATACTTACCATAAGTATTTTCCATTAATAATAAAAGAATTATTAATCATAAGTTTAATTAAAAGTTTAATTAAATCATAAGTAATAATTAAATGATATAATAAATATATATCATAAGTCTTAAATTTAATTAATTAATTTTTATATCATAAGTAATTTATTAATAATGAAAATCATTATTTTTATCATAAGTCATAATTAATAACCATAAGTTTTAATTAAAAGTTCACCGGGTCGTATCTTGAGCCCCGGGTGTCGGTTTTCGGCGAGCCTTACATATATCTCCGCCTAATCAAACCACCCGACACTTTGGTATACTCAAGAACACACCAAGAACTGACCACAAGTCATGATGATCAGCCATGACCCCACTTGAAACTTTAATTCAATCAAAATCGTGTTTTAGACGTAACGGGTGATTCGTGGCTCGGATTTAGATGACCCTAACATGAAAGTTTGTCCCATCATTGATCCTAACACACTAAAACATCCTAAAGTCACCAAATATGGTCACAAAGTCGGACCAAACCTGGTTCATACCAATATCAGTTTTCAATTTTAACAAAATATCATTTTGATCATATCTAGGGCTCCGGGAATCGAAACGACATGAATCCGGAGTCTAAAGTTAATGTTTTGATGAGAGGAACTCATCTAGATACTTTATTGTAACTTTTATAACAGTCACAACATCATAAATACACGAAATAGCTGCTGTCCCAATTTTATCAAACCGAAAACATGTGTTTATGAGTAATTCTATGCATACAAACACCATTACAACAACAAGTAATCATCATACTATTAAAATATAATCAAAATACAGAAAAATAAAGAAGAATTAAAAGTTCTAGGGTTAGGGTTTATACACTAATCAATAATCAAATGATATGAACGTGTAGAGGAGAACGAGAGAAATCCGTTGATGTTAAAAGCCCTAAATTCCAAGCTTGATTTTAATGGAAGATGATGATGTATATGATGATGATGGTGGCGGCCATGAATGGGAGAAAAGAGGAGGAAGAAAAACTTTGAGAGAAAACTAGTAACTAGGTTTTGTGATAAATTGCTAAAAGTGAGTGTAATTTCAAAAATGAGAGAAAAGTGAGGCTATACACCCCTCCCTTGGGATATTTCGGATAAATGGGGGTAGGGTGGGCCCCTTAGTGGGCCAATTTTGTCCAATGATAAATTCCTTATGGCCCGAATGCCCGAACGAAGCTCGAAACGCGAAAACGCTACTACGCGATTGATTTTTCGGAGAGATAACAAATACCCGACGAATAAAATATATAAACACTATATATAATCATATGACACTAAAATATCATATTTAAAATAATTAGGACTTAAAAATCCTAAAAGCTCGACCGTTGGTTTGAAAACCGAAAAGATTCGCCGGATAGAAATCCGCGACACGTAGAAACGTACAACTTGAAATATGAATACAAATATTCATATAACACATAATAATTAATATATTATTGCAAAAATAATAATATAGATCATAGAAATGACGTGGCACGAATAACAGTTAACGGTCGTTAAATAGTTAACGGTAAAAGATAACGGAAAAAGTAGGGTCGTTACAGTACCTTCCCGTTACGGAAATTTCGTCCCGAAATTTAAGCAGGTACAGGGGTTGACTCGGCATCTGGGATCAAATGCGGGTACTTCTGCCTCATCTGACCTTCACGCTCCCAAGTGAACTTGGGATCGCGTCTGGCATTCCACCTAACTCAACAATAGGAATTTTGCTCTGCTTTAGAGTCTTAACCTCTCAGTCCATAATTTCGACAGGTTCCTCAATAAAATGGAGTTGTTTATCAACATGAAGTTCCTCCAGAGGAATAGTTTCATCGACCTCGGCCAAATACTTCTTCAAATTCGATACATGAAAAACATCGTGAACATCACTGTGTTCTTATGGCAACTTCAAACGATAAGCCGCCGATCCAACTCTCTCAATAATCTCAAAAGATCCAACAAAACGAGGACTCAACTTTCCCATTTTACCCAAACATATCACACCCTTCCAAGGTGAAACCTTTAACATAACACGGTTACTGACCTGAAATTCAATATCATTCCTTCACTTATTGGCATAACTCTTTTGCCGACTTCTGGCGGTTCTCAATCTTTCCTTAATCTGTACGATCTTCTTGGTAGTCTCATGAATAATTTCTGGACTTGTGAGTTGAGCATCCCCAACCTCATTCCAACAGATAGGAGACCTACACTTTTCACCATATAGCGCTTCAAAAGGTGCGACTTAATACTTGCATGATAGCGGTTATTATAAGAAAATTCAGCCAGTGGCAAGTACTTATCCCAACCACTACCAAAATCAATGATGCATGCTCGTAACATGTCTTCCAATGTTTGAATGGTCCTTTCACTCTGACCATCTGACTGTGGATGATAAGCAGTGTTCATATCTAACTTAGTTCCCAAAGCTTCCTGTAAGGATCGCCAAAACCTCGATATAAATCGACTGTCTCGGTCTGAAATAATAGATACAGGAACACCATGTCTAGAAACAATCTTCTTCAAATACAAACGAGTAAGCTTCTCCATCGAATCTGTTTCCTTAATCGGCAAAAAGTGAGCTGACTTAGTGAGTCGGTCAACAATCACACAAATGGTATCATAACCACCCACAACTCTTGGTACCTTCGTAATAAAGTCCATCGTAATACCTTCCCACTTCCACTCGGGAATTTCAGGTTACACCCAAAGTCCTGACGGTTCTGATGTTCAGCTTTAACCTTAGCACAGGTCAGACACTTAGCCACATACGTAGCCACATCAACTTTCAAATTAGGCCACCAATACAGCTCCTTAAGATCATGATACCTCTTCCCTGAACCAGAATGAATAGAGTACCCAGACTTATGAGCTTCATCTAAAACAAGTTGTCGCAAATCACCAAATTTTAGAAACCCAAGACGTCCCGCAAAAATACTGAGTGCCATCGGTTCGTACCTCAAACTGTTTACTTAAGCCTCTGACCTTCCCATTACGAAATTCTTCTCCTCCAAGGCTTCTTGCTGAGCTGCAAGAATCTGCCTTGCGAGGTTTGTTCGAATGGTCATGTTTGAGGCTCTAAACCTGCGAGGTTCAATTCTCTCTTTTCGACTTAACGCAGCAGCCACAACATTGGTCTTTCCCCGGAATGGCTAAAGGAGTTCACAATCATAATCTTTCAACAATTCAACCCATATTCGCTACCTCATATTCCACTGTCTTTGACCAAAGATATGTTGAAGAATTTTGTGATCAGTGTACACTGTACCTTTGACCCCATAAAGATAATGTCTGCAAATCTTAAGCGCAAACACAATAGCTCCCAACTCTAAATCATGGGTTATGTAATTCTGCTCGTGAATCTTCAACTGACGTGACGCGTACGCAATAACTTTCTTTCGTTGCATCAAAACACAACCAAAGCCTTGACGCGAAGCATCACAATAAACAACAAAATCATCATTACCATTAGGTAGTGATAATATTGGAGCAGTAGTCGACTTCTTCTTCAAAGTTTGAAAAGCAATCTCTTGTTCATCCTTCCACTCGTACTTCTTCCCCTTGTGCGTTAAAGCAGTCAGAGGTGTTGCTATACGAGAGAAATCTTGAATGAATCTTTTATAGTAACCTGTCAACCCTAGAAACTGACGAATCTAAGTAGGAGTCTTCGGAATTTCCCACTTCTCAATTGCCTCAATCTTGGCAGGATCAACTTGTATTCCTTGTTTACTAACAACATGTCCAAGGAATTGAACTTCTCTTAACCAGAAAGCACACTTAGAGAACTTAGCGTACAACTCTTCTTTCCTCAATAAATCAAGCACCAACTTCAAATGTTCTTCTTACTCTTCATCACTCTTGGAATAAATAAGGATATCATCGATGAAAATGTTACCGAATTTATCCAGATATGGGCTACACACACGGTTCATGAGGTCCATGAACACAGCAGGTGCGTTAGTCACTCCGGACGTCATAAAAAAAAAATTCGCAGTGACCATAACGGGTACAAAAAGCGATTTTCAGAATATCAGTTTCTTTAACACGCAATTGGTGATAACCAGAACGAAGATCAATCTTAGAATAAATGGACAAACCTTGAAGCCAATCGAACAGATCATAAATTCTCGGAAGAGGGTAACGATTTTTAACTGTAAGCTTGTTTAACTCGCGATAATCAATACACAATCGGAACGAACCATCTTTCTTCTTAACAAATAAAACAGGAGCTCCCCAAGGGGATGAACTGGGACGAACGAAATATAGTTGCAACCAACAAAGAAAACATTATATAGAGTAGCCACCTCAGTGGTATAGATGTTTAAGACAATTCCTTCAAGGGGATAACGAGGATCATGAACTTCAAAGTAAATTTTCATTACATTTCCGAAAGGAAGACGTACGGAAGGTGTGATCTTTAAACTGAAGGTATTTCGTATGCCCGAGAGACATATTAAATTAACGTGGCCACTATGTTATGATCCAAGTCGGGTCATACCCAATAACAAGCTTATCAACACTTTATATGTATTTATTTTAACGATTGGATTGTTAAATGAATACGCGACACTTGAACTTTAGAAAATCGGTTTTCTAAATTATGATCACTTGAGATAAATTATTTGGATAATTTATATATGTTGTGGATTTAATTATTTATAGGTTTAAATAATTATGTTGTATTTTATAAAATGGTTTATGAAATAATTACAAATAACAAATACATGCCTATTTTATACAAGTTTTATAAAATAAATATAAGTTTTATAAAATAAAACTTGTTATAAAATACACATGTGGTGTGCAGAGTTTTGGTCTCCAAGATGCTACACCCATGCTTGTTTTGTTTATTTTAAGACCACACAAGTGCCAAGGGACATGCCTATTAGTTTACCAAGGGCCTTGACTCAAAGTGCACATGTAATACACATAAAAGCACCAAGAAAAAACTGCAATTTCAGCTCCTGCTTTGCTGTTTCTGTCGTGTTCATACAGCAGCAAAAGGGGTTCATTATTTTGGTTTTTCAAGTGGTAATCAAGTGTCATTAAAATCCTAACTATTGTACTAGGTGTTGGTTACAAGTTTGGGGTATAATCTCTTGAGGTTTCATAGTTTTGAGACTCAATACATCATCATCTTTTGATAAGTTGCTGTCCAGAATTTTGAGTGCAATCAAAAGGGTTTCAAGCTTGGTTAATTAGTTAGTTAAGTGTTTAAATCTTAACTAACTCAAAGGGTGGTGTTAGTGCTTCAAAGGATTGGGTTTTACACACTTGATCATCACCTTCTTCATCATACAAAACAGCCCTCAATTTACTTGAGGAGGTATTAATCTTACTTCCTTTGTTCTTGTATGTAAGCATATGTTTCAAGACTTGATAACAATATGGAATTCATTAAAATGGTTTAACACATAAACTTGCTTCTACAAACAATCATGCTTCCGCTTTCTTTAACTATCATAAAATGGCTTTGTGATTAAGTTGACATTTAGAACTTGTTGTTATGTTGAATTCCTTCATTGGTATCTAGAGCCGAAGTCTATGAAATATGCTTCTTATATATGGTCTTTAAAACCCATCAACTTTGCATTCTACTAACATGCATGAAAGTAAAATGCAAAATAAATGGATTTGGGAGGGTTGTATAAGGTTGGCCGAATTTTAAGGGTTCCAAAAGTAGGTTTGGAACTTGAAAATTGGTCATTTTGTTGTATGTTGAAGTTCACAATCAAGCCTTGGCCTTTTGTTTGAATGGTTGCATGTTTGGTTGAATTAATTCATTCATTTGGTATGTAATATTAATTCATTCATGTGGTTGTAATATTCATGCAATTTGGTTTGTAATATTAATACTTTGGTTATGTAATTTATTTTATATTTGGTATGTAAAATAGATTAGGATGTATTTTCATTTTCTAGACAAAATGTATTAGGATATATTTTGTAAAATGATGAAGATGATGAAGACTTGAAGAACATTTGAAGAAGCATTTGGATGCAAGATTAAGTGGGAGTTTTAAAATCTCCTACTTTGTGTTATTACCCTTACCCGGTGGCATTTTGTTTTCGGCTAAACAAAATGCTTACCAAAAATGGCTTGATTGTGAACATATGTTTTGCATGCTTGGTTGTTATTTTATGATTGTGGATTGTATGTTTGTATGCTACAAGTTAATCACACATGTAAATAACAAACAAAACTAAAATTTAATTGGTTAAATTAGACATTATTAACAACATGCAAAACGACAATTTAAATGGTTAAATTGAAATGGTAAAAGGACATAAATAAACGGTTATTAAAAATATGATAAGGATCATACATATAAAATGGTTTATATCATGTAATTAGCTTAATTACAAAACATGAAAAATGGATTTTCAAATAAACCATACACTAAATGCATGTTAGTGTATGGTGCAAAAGTTTTCTCAAAACTAGAATTAATGAAAACTTAAAATCCCTTATTAACAAGGCAAACAAGTTAAACGCCATCCTATTGTGTGACACTTAAAAGTATTAGGGAACTCATGATGGGATAAAGGTCACCTAACCATTATGAGCAAACTAATATGATTAAGGTAAATTTCGCATGCTTGTGGGATAAAGGTCACCTAACCACATGTATGTTAAATTTACAAGTCTATACAAGTAGGACGACTTGATTTGGGAATCATGAACTTAGGGTCACCGAAGCATGAGGAACAAATAGGCGTTGATGGGATAAATATGCCATGCAAAAGGATTGCATGATCCCATACTCTAGAAGTTGCAAATGGATTGCAATTGTCATTTATTGACTACCTAGCTAAATCAAATTGCGGGATAAAGGTCACCTAACCGAAATTTGGCTTACCATTGGATTCTAGAATTTAATAATTCAATTTGATTTAAAGGGTATTGAA
Source organism: Rutidosis leptorrhynchoides (assembly GCF_046630445.1). Classification (NCBI taxonomy): domain Eukaryota; kingdom Viridiplantae; phylum Streptophyta; class Magnoliopsida; order Asterales; family Asteraceae; genus Rutidosis; species Rutidosis leptorrhynchoides. The sequence continues at coordinate 19,837,750 of NC_092343.1, read as the reverse complement.
TGTTAAATTAAAATCGATACTTAAACGAACTTTGTTAATTTTGTAGATGGCCGCCAATAACAACAACAACATTCCAAACGCACCACTTAACCTAAACCACCTATCATTAAGGTCTCTCTTAGAGAAAGACAAACTCAACCATACCAACTTTATGGATTGGTTCCGCAATCTTCGGATTGTCCTCAAACAAGAGGATAAAATGTATGTGCTTGAGGACCCCATTCCCGATCAACCGGATGAGAATGATGTGGAGGCAATGGCCTCTTACGATAAGTATTGCCACGACTCCCTTCAAGTCTCATGCTTAATGCTTGGGACTATGATACCCGAACTCCAAAAGGATTTCGAGCATCATAGTGCATACGACATGATAACGCAATTGAAGGAGATGTTCCTCCAACAAGCGCGTGTCGAATGCTTCGAAACGGTTCGGGCGCTACATGCTTGTCGTATGGACGATACCCAATCGGTTTCATCTTATGTACTTAAGATGAAAAGCCTTGTCGATCGTGCTAACCGTCTTAACCTAAACATATCTAATGAGTTAGCCACCGATCTTATCCTTAACTCCCTATCAAAAAGGTTTGATCAATTTGTAATTAATTACAATATGAATGGGATGGATAAGAGCATAGGTGAGCTTCACGGTATGCTTAGAACGGCGGAAACTAGCATGGGTAAAAGGGCTTTACCCGTGTTAGCAATCGATCAAGGTGGATCCAAAGGTAACACCTCTAAGCCAAAGGTGGCTAAGAGGAAAGGACCCGCCCATCAAGGCAAAGGGAAGGGGAAGATGGTTACCCCAACCAAGAACAAGGCTAAGAAGCAAAAGGTAGCCGAGAAGGCAAACCCCAAGGAAGACCCATGTTTCGGTTGCGGTGAAATGGGTCATTGGAAACGAAACTGTCCGGTCTATCTTAAGGAGTTGAAGGACAAGAGGGATGCAGGGCAAACCTCAGGTAATATATATATGGTATATATAGAGCTTAGTATTACTTCTTCTAATACATGGGTATTAGACACTGGATGTGGAACTCACATTTGCAATTCATTGCAGGGGTTCAAAAGAAGTAGCAAGCAAACGGGAACATCAAGTCTCTACATGGGTAATGGGGCCAAAGTGCAAGTGAAGGCTCAAGGAGACTTTGTGTTAAAGCTTCCAAGTGGTTTGGAACTTATTTTGAAAGATGTTTTGTATGCACCCGATTTATGTCGAAACATTATTTCCATTTCCCGTTTGAAACAATGTGGTTTTTATCTTAATTTTGTTAATGATGATATCCATATTTATTTAGATAATGTATTCTATTTCAAGGCTTCACCTTCAAATGGAATTTATGAATTGGTTCATGATGACACATCATCTAGTAGCTCAATGTACCATACAAGCACCAAGAAACTCAAAAGGGATTTGAGTGATTCCTATTTATGGCATTGTCGCCTTGGTCACATAAACAAGAACCGAATGCATACACTTCAAAAGGATGGACTTTTGAAATCAAATGAAATGGATTCGTTTGATGTATGTGAATCTTGTTTACAAGGCAAGATGACTAAAGCACCTTTCAAAGGGACTTATGAAAGGGCTAAAGATTTATTGGGATTAATACATTCGGATGTATGTGGACCCTTTAAACCCATGACTAGGAATGGTGAAAGATACTTTGTTACATTCATTGATGACTTTAGTCGTTTCGGATATGTCTATTTATTAAGACACAAGGACGAAACGTTTGAAGCATTCAAAGAATATCAAAACGAAGTACAAAATCAACTCAACAAGACAATTAAGGTACTTCGTACCGATAGAGGAGGTGAATACCTAAGCGATGCTTTCCAAGATCATCTTAGGAGTTGTGGGATTATCTCACAACTTACTCCACCCGGAACACCCCAACTCAATGGAGTTTCCGAAAGGAGGAACCGAACCCTAATGGATATGGTTCGATCTATGATGGCAAGAAGCTCATTACCTCTATCATTTTGGGGTTATTGTCTAAGCTCCGCGGCTCGTATTTTAAATATGGCCCCAACCAAGAAAGTGGAACGAACTCCTCACGAGATGTGGTTTGGTAAACCTCCATCTCTATCATACTTAAAGGTATGGGGATGTGAAGCTTATCCTAAGCGTTACGTCCCTAATAAGTTGAATGCTCGATCCACGAAGTGTATCTTCATAGGATATCCCAAGGATGATATGGGATACTATTTCTATGATCCATCCGAGCAGAATGTATTTGTTGCTCGGAAGGCGGAATTCCTTGAAACTAAGTTCCTAATGGAAGGAAATAGTGAAAGGAAGATAGATCTTGAAGAGGTTCAAGATCAAGTAGATGATACACAATTGGTTAACACTAGCACTCAACATGAAAATGTTGATAGTGATCAAATGGATGATCAAAATACACAAGACATTCGTAGATCTGGTAGGATTAGCAATCCTCCTGAGAGATATGGGTTTCTCATAGATGGTTGCTATACGGTTGATTTGGATGAACCAACAAACTACCAAGATGCTTTATCAAGGATTGATAAAGATAAATGGCAGGATGCCATGGACGCCGAGATGCAATCCATGTATGAAAACCAAGTGTGGGAACTTGTTGAGCAACCTCCTAGCTCTAAGCTAGTTGATTGCAATTGGCTTTTCAAGAAGAAAACCGACATACATGGAAACTTGGATACATATAAAGCTAGACTTGTAGCAAAAGGTTTCACTCAAACTCAAGGGGTTGATTATGATGAAACTTTCTCGCCAGTGGCAATGCTAAAGTCTATTAGGATATTATTTGCCATTGCTGCTCACTACGACTATGAAATATGGCAAATGGATGTCAAAACCGCTTTCCTAAATGGATATCTTATGGAAGATGTCTATATGGTCCAGCCTGAAGGTTTTGTTGATCCAAAATATCCTAAAAGGGTATGCAAGTTAAAGAAGTCAATCTACGGATTGAAACAAGCATCTAGAATGTGGAATCATCGTTTTGATGAGGAAGCCGAGAAATTTAGCTTTATTAAAAATGGTGATGAAGCTTGTGTATATAAGAAAGCTAGTGGGAGCACTATCATATTCCTTGTACTATATGTGGATGATATATTATTATTTGGGAATGATATTACCACAATGCAAGGAGTCAAAACTTGGCTAAAGAGTTGCTTCTCCATTAAGGATCTTGGAGATGCACAATACATATTGGGGATAGGGATCTATAGGAATAGATCCAAGAGATTGATAGGTTTAAGTCAAAGTACATACATTGATAAAATCTTGAAAAGGTTCAAGATGGAAAACTCTAAGAAAGGTTTGGTACCTATTCAAAGAGGAACCAGTCTCAGTTCATCTCAATGTCCCACCACGAAAGATGAACAAGAGAAAATGAAGAAAGTCCCATACGCATCTGCTATTGGGTCTATCATGTATGCAATGATATGTACTAGACCGGATGTGTCATGCGCTCTAAGCTTGACAAGTAGATACCAGAACAACCCAGGAAACAGTCATTGGATTGCTGTTAAAAGTATATTGAAATACCTTAGGAGGACTAAGGATATGTTTCTAATATATGGGTCTGGTGAGGAGGAACTCGCTGTAAAAGGTTACGTGGATGCGAGTTTCCAAACTGATCGAGATGACTCTCGATCACAATCTGGTTATGTCTTCATGTTAAATGGTGGTGCGGTCTCTTGGAAGAGTTCGAAACAGGAGGTTGTTGCTTTATCCACTACAGAGTCGGAGTACATTGCCGCCTCACTGGCAGCTCAGGAAGCTGCATGGATGAAGAAATTCATCGACGACTTAGGAGTGGTCCCTTCCATTCAGGACCCTCTTGAGATCTTTTGTGACAACGAGGGTGCGATTGCTCAAATCAAGGAACCTCGTGCCCATCAAAAGACTCGTCACATTGAGCGGAGATTCAACTACATAAGGGATGAAGTTGAAAAAGGAAAGATATGTATTCGCAAAGTTCATACAGATCATAATGTTGCGGATCCACTCACGAAGCTTTTACATGGGCCAAAACATGAGGGACATGTTTGTGCATTAGGGCTTCGATATTCTAGTGATTGGATATGATCTATTTTATGTATTGTACCGGAACGAAATTATTCAAACTCATTAATATAATTATGGTATTAATTTAATTATGAGTCATGTTCCAATTTTGCATATTTTATCCATGAATAAACTATTATTCTAAATTCCGTAGTTGATCACATTTGTGGGAACAAGTGTGAGGTCTAGACTATTATGAACTTGGATTGGTTAACATTCAAATGGAGAATGTGGGGCAAGGTTGCAACCAAGGTTCATAGATATTTGTGGACACAAATATTGGAGGACCCGCTCTCAAGATTTACTGTATGGAGCCTTTGCGGTTGATCACATGTAATCTTGAGTAAAGGAGAATATCATTGTATCCTCTGACCTGAGATACATATTGGGTTCAGATATTCACCGAATATCGTGCCTTGATTCTTTCCTTCGCTATTCTGAAAAGGTAGCTCATAAGGGAGGCTTCAGGTATGGTACAAAGTGTAGTGTCTAGGACGTATGTAGCCAAGATGGAATTTGTCCCTCTTATTCGTTGAGAGTCAGATGTCTAAGGCCTGATAAAGTTAAATCTATAAGAGAGTGATCACTCTATGTCTCTTGGATTTAACATGACATCTAGGACAAAAGGATATATTGAAAGATTCACCTAATCATGTTCGAGATGGGAACTCAAAAGGGATGATGTTATTGAATGGCACAAAGTCATAACATATTGGGGGTGATGGACGGTAGTTAGGTGGTATCCATCACTTACATTAATTTCTTATGTTTCTAGTGCAAGTGGGAGATTGAAGGTATTTCGTATGCCCGAGAGACATATTAAATTAACGTGGCCACTATGTTATGATCCAAGTCGGGTCATACCCAATAACAAGCTTATCAACACTTTATATGTATTTATTTTAACGATTGGATTGTTAAATGAATACGCGACACTTGAACTTTAGAAAATCGGTTTTCTAAATTATGATCACTTGAGATAAATTATTTGGATAATTTATATATGTTGTGGATTTAATTATTTATAGGTTTAAATAATTATGTTGTATTTTATAAAATGGTTTATGAAATAATTACAAATAACAAATACATGCCTATTTTATACAAGTTTTATAAAATAAATATAAGTTTTATAAAATAAAACTTGTTATAAAATACACATGTGGTGTGCAGAATTTTGGTCTCCAAGATGCTACACCCATGCTTGTTTTGTTTATTTTAAGACCACACAAGTGCCAAGGGACATGCCTATTAGTTTACCAAGGGCCTTGACTCAAAGTGCACATGTAATACACATAAAAGCACCAAGAAAAAACTGCAATTTCAGCTCCTGCTTTGCTGTTTCTGTCGTGTTCATACAGCAGCAAAAGGGGTTCATTATTTTGGTTTTTCAAGTGGTAATCAAGTGTCATTAAAATCCTAACTATTGTACTAGGTGTTGGTTACAAGTTTGGGGTATAATCTCTTGAGGTTTCATAGTTTTGAGACTCAATACATCATCATCTTTTGATAAGTTGCTGTCCAGAATTTTGAGTGCAATCAAAAGGGTTTCAAGCTTGGTTAATTAGTTAGTTAAGTGTTTAAATCTTAACTAACTCAAAGGGTGGTGTTAGTGCTTCAAAGGATTGGGTTTTACACACTTGATCATCACCTTCTTCATCATACAAAACAGCCCTCAATTTACTTGAGGAGGTATTAATCTTACTTCCTTTGTTCTTGTATGTAAGCATATGTTTCAAGACTTGATAACAATATGGAATTCATTAAAATGGTTTAACACATAAACTTGCTTCTACAAACAATCATGCTTCCGCTTTCTTTAACTATCATAAAATGGCTTTGTGATTAAGTTGACATTTAGAACTTGTTGTTATGTTGAATTCCTTCATAAACGAGGGTGAACTTCCTAGCACAAGGAGCGAGGAAATCTAGGATTCATCCTTATTCTTCAATTTATGAGCGGATGAAAAGAACGCGAATCATGGGTTATAAAGAATGGTCGACTCCAGATGAGATGAATCTCCAAAAATAATTTCGTGTATCTCAAGGTATTGAATCATAGGGTTGATGTTTACGAGGGTGTTGCGGTTAGCTGTGAATATCGAGAGTAGAAACTCCTCAAACGATCTAGTGTAATATACATCCATGATACCTACTTTAACAACAGTTGGGGTAGAAACCCACCTAGTGCCTTTTCTACAATAGGGTGACCACCGAGTGTATCCTAGAAAATTGATTTATCGGTCCGCGTTTCGGCCATGTCCAACCATAAGAGGGTAAATTTTTACGTGCGCAAAGACTTTCCAACAAATTTTATAAAACCGGCATTCAAAGTGGTGTAAGAGTTTCTATCAATGAAATTAATGGTAAGTTTCATCCTTAAATGGAGAATAAGAAGAACCGTGATCCAAACACTGAAATGTCCCGTTCTTATTGATTAAAAACGTTCCATATTAATTGATTTCGTTGTGAGGTTTTGACCTCTATATGAGACGTTTTTCAAAGACTGCATTCATTTTTAAAACAAACCATAACCTTTATTTCATAAATAAAGGTTTAAAAAGCTTTACGTAGATTATCAAATAATGATAATCTAAAATATCCTGTTTACACACGACCATTACATAATGGTTTACAATACAAATATGTTACAACGAAATAAGTTTCTTGTATGCAATTTTTACACAATATCATATAAGCATGGACTCCAAATCTCGTCCTTATTTAAGTATACGACAGCGGAAGCTCTTAATAATCACCTGAGAATAAACATGCTTAAAACGTCAACAAAAATGTTGGTGAGTTATAGGTTTAACCTATATATTATCAAATCATAATAATAGACCACAAGATTTCATATTTCAATGCACATCCCATACATAGAGATAAAAATCATTCATATGGTGAACACCTGGTAACCGACATTAACAAGATGCATATATAAGAATATCCCCATCATTCCGGGACACCCTTCGGATATGATATAAATTTCGAAGTACTAAAGCATCCGGTACTTTGGATGGGGTTTGTTAGGCCCAATAGATCTATCTTTAGGATTCGCGTCAATTAGGGTGTCTGTTCCCTAATTCTTAGATTACCAGACTTAATAAAAAGGGGCATATTCGATTTCGATAATTCAACCATAGAATGTAGTTTCACGTACTTGTGTCTATTTTGTAAATCATTTATAAAACCTGCATGTATTCTCATCCCAAAAATATTAGATTTTAAAAGTGGGACTATAACTCACTTTCACAGATTTTTACTTCGTCGGGAAGTAAGACTTGGCCACTGGTCGATTCACGAACCTATAACAAATATGTACATATATATCAAAGTATGTTCAAAATATAATTACAACACTTTTAATACATTTTTGATGTTTTAAGTTTATTAAGTCAGCTGTCCTCGTTAGTAACCTACAACTAGTTGTCCACAGTTAGATGTACAGAAATAAATCGATATATATATTATCTTGAATCAATCCACGACCCAGTGTATACATATCTCAGTATTGATCACAACTCAAACTATATATATTTTGGAATCAACCTCAACCCTGTATAGCTAACTCCAACATTTACATATAGAGTGTCTATGGTTGTTCCGAAATATATATAGATGTGTCGACATGATAGGTCGAAACATTGTATACGTGTCTATGGTATCTCAAGATTACATAATATACAATACAAGTTGATTAAGTTATGGTTGGAATAGATTTGTTACCAATTTTCACGTAGCTAAAATGAGAAAAATTATCCAATCTTGTTTTACCCATAACTTCTTCATTCTAAATCCGTTTTGAGTGAATCAAATTGCTATGGTTTCATATTGAACTATAATTTAAGAATCTAAACATAAAAGTATAGGTTTATAGTCAGAAAATTAAGTTACATGTCAATTACTAAAGAGGTAGTCATTTCCGTCGAAAAACGACATCTTGATGACCATTTTGGAAAACATACTTTCACTTTGAGTTTAACCATGATTTTTGGATACAGTTTCATGTTCATAAGAAAAATCATTTTCCCAGAAGAACAACTTTTAAATCAAAGTTTATCATAGTTTTTAATTAACTAACCCAAAACAGCCCGCGGTGTTACTATGACGGCGTATGTCCGGTTTTACGGTGTTCTTCGTGTTTCTAGATTTTAAATCATTAAGTTAGCATATCATATAGATATAGAACATGTGTTTAGTTGATTTTAAAAGTCATTATAGAAGGATTAACTTTTGTTTGTGAACAAGTTTAGAATTAACTAAACTATGTTCTAGTGATTACAAGTTTAAGCCTTCGAATAAGATAGCTTTATATGTATGAATCGAATGATGTTATGAACATCATTACTACCTCAAAAACAAGTTCAAGTAAGATTTCCACTCGAAATAAGATTGTTATAGTTATAGAAATTGTTATAGTTCAAGTAAGATTGTTATAGATTGTTATAGTTATAGAAATAAGATTGTTATAGTTCAAGTAAGATTTTTTGAGGTTATATGATCACTCTACAAGATTGGAAGTAAGCTAGCAAACTTGGAAGTATTCTTGATTTTATGAAACTAGAACTTGTAGAATTTATGAAGAACACTTAGAACTTGAAGATAGAACTTGAGAGAGATCAATTAGATGAAGAAAATTGAAGAATGAAAGTGTTTGTAGGTGTTTTTGGTCATTGGTGTATGGATTAGATATAAAGGATACGTAATTTTGTTTTCATGTAAATAAGTCATGATTGATTACTCATATTTTTGTAATTTTATGAGATATTTTATGCTAGTTGCCAAATGATGGTTCCCAAATGTGTTAGGTGACTCACATGGGCTGCTAAGAGCTGATAATTGGAGTGTATATACCAATAGTACATACATCTAAAAGCTGTGTATTGTACGAGTACGAATACGGGTGCATACGAGTAGAATTGTTGATGAAACTGAACGTGGATGTAATTGTAAGCATTTTTGTTAAGTAGAAGTATTTTGATAAGTGTATTGAAGTCTTTCAAAAGTGTATGAATACATATTAAAACACTACATGTATATACATTTTAACTGAGTCGTTAAGTCATCGTTAGTCGTTACATGTAAGTGTTGTTTTGAAACCTTTAGGTTAACGATCTTGTTAAATGTTGTTAACCCAATGTTTATAATATCAAATGAGATTTTAAATTATTATATTATCATGATATTATGATGTATGAATATCTCTTAATATGATATATATACATTAAATGTCGTTACAACGATAATCGTTACATATATGTCTCGTTTCAAAATCATTAAGTTAGTAGTCTTGTTTTTACATATGTAGTTCATTGTTAATATACTTAATGATATGTTTACTTATCATAATATCATGTTAACTATATATATATCCATATATATGTCATCATATAGTTTTTACAAGTTTTAACGTTCGTGAATCACCGGTCAACTTGGGTGGTCAATTGTCTATATGAAACCTATTTCAATTAATCAAGTATTAACAAGTTTGATTGCTTAACATGTTGGAAACACTTAATCATGTAAATAACTATTTCATTTAATATATATATAAACATGGAAAAGTTCGGGTCACTACAGTACCTACCCGTTAAATATATTTCGTCCCGAAATTTGAAGTAGTTGGAGGTGTTGACGTATCTTCTGGAAATAAATGCGGGTATTTCTTCTTCATCTGATCTTCTCGTTCCCAGGTGAACTCGGGTCCTCTACGAGCATTCCATCGAACCTTAACAATTGGTATCTTGTTTTGCTTAAGTCTTTTAACCTCACGATCCATTATTTCGATGGGTTCTTCGATGAATTGAAGTTTTTCGTTGATTTGGATTTCATCTAATGGAATAGTGAGATCTTCTTTAGCAAAACATTTCTTCAAATTTGAGACATGGAAAGTGTTATGTACAGCCGCGAGTTGTTGAGGTAACTCAAGTCGGTAAGCTACTGGTCCGACACGATCAATAATCTTGAATGGTCCAATATACCCTGGATTTAATTTCCCTCGTTTACCAAATCAAACAACGCCTTTCCAAGGTGCAACTTTAAGCATGACCATCTCTCCAATTTCAAATTCTATATCTTTTCTTTTAATATCAGCGTAGCTCTTTTGTCGACTTTGGGCGGTTTTCAACCGTTGTTGAATTTGGATGATCTTCTCGGTAGTTTCTTGTATTATCTCCGGACCCGTAATCTGTCTATCCCCCACTTCACTCCAACAAATCGGAGACCTGCACTTTCTACCATAAAGTGCTTCAAATGGCACCATCTCAATGCTTGAATGGTAGCTGTTGTTGTAGGAAAATTCTGCTAACGGTAGATGTCGATCCTAACTGTTTCCAAAATCAATAACACATGCTCGTAGTATGTCTTCAAGCTTTTGTATCGTCCTTTCGCTCTGCCCATCAGTTTGTGGATGATAGGCAGTACTCATGTCTAGACGAGTTCCTAATGCTTGCTATAATGTTTGCCAGAATCTTGAAATAAATCTGCCATCCCTATCAGAGATAATAGAGATTGGTATTCCATGTCTGGAGACGACTTCCTTCAAATACAGTCGTGCTAACTTCTCCATATTGTCATCTTCTCTTATTGGCAGGAAGTGTGCTGATTTGGTGAGACGATCAACTATTACCCAAATAGTATCAAAACCACTTGTAGTCCTTGGCAATTTAGTGATGAAATCCATGGTAATGTTTTCCCATTTCCATTCCGGGATTTCGGGTTATTGAAGTAGACCTGATGGTTTTTGATGCTCAGCTTTGACCTTAGAACACGTCAAACATTCTCCTACGTATTTAGCAACATCGGCTTTCTTACCCGGCCACCAAAAATGTTTCTTGAGATTCTTGTACATCTTCCCCGTTCCAGGATGTATTGAGTATCTGGTTTTATGAGCTTCTCTAAGTACCATTTCTTTCATATCTCCAAATTTTGGTACCCAAATCCTTTCAGCCCTATACCGGGTCCTGTCTTCCAGAATATTAAGATGCTTCTCTGATCCTTTGGGTATTTCATCCTTTAAATTTCCCTCTTTTAAACTCCTTGTTGCGCCTCATTTATTTGAGTAGTAAGGTTATTGTGAATCATTATATTCATAGATTTTACTCGAATGGGTTCTCTGTCCTTCCTGCTCAAGGCGTCGGCTACCACATTTGCCTTCCCCGGGTGGTAACGAATTTCAAAGTCGTAATCATTCAATAATTCAATCCACCTACGCTGCCTCATATTCAGTTGTTTTTGATTAAATATGTGTTGAAGACTTTTGTGGTCGGTATATATAATACTTTTGACCCCATATAAGTAGTGCCTCCAAGTCTTTAATGCAAAAACAACCGCGCCTAATTCCAAATCATGCGTCGTATAATTTTGCTCGTGAATCTTTAATTGTCTAGACGCATAAGCAATTACCTTCGTTCGTTGCATTAATACACAACCGAGACCTTGCTTTGAGGCGTCACAATATATCACAAAATCATTATTCCCTTCAGGCAATGACAATACAGGTGCCGTAGTTAACTTTTTCTTCAATAACTGAAACGCCTTCTCTTGTGCATCCTTCCATTCAAATTTCTTCCCTTTATGCGTTAATGCAGTCAAGGGTTTTGCTATTTTGGAGAAATCTTGGATGAATCTTCTGTAGTAACCAGTCAATCCTAAAAATTGACGTATATGCTTCGGAGTTTTTGGGGTTTCCCACTTTTCAACGGTTTCGATCTTTACTGGGTCTACCTGGATACCTTCTTTGTTCTCTATGTGACCGAGAAATTGAACTTCGTCCAACCAAAATGCACACTTTGAAAACTTAGCGTACAGTTTTTCTTTCCTCAATACTTCTAGCACTTTTCTCAAATGTTCTTCGTGCTCTTGATCATTCTTTGAGTAAATAAATATGTCATCGATGAAAACAATGACAAACTTGTCAAGATATGGCCCACACACTCGGTTCATAAGGTCCATGAACATAGCTGGTGCGTTAGTCAATCCAAACGGCATAACCATAAACTCGTAATGACCATAACGCGTCCTAAAAGCAGTTTTTGGAATATCATCCTCCTTTACTCGCATTTGATGATATCCAGAACGTAAATCGATCTTCAAATAAACCGACGAGCCTTGTAGTTGATCAAATAAGTCGTCAATTCTCGGCAGTGGATAACAGTTTTTGATGGTAAGTTTGTTCAACTCTCTGTAGTCAATACATAACCTAAATGTACCATCCTTCTTCTTGACAAACAAAACAGGAGCTCCCCATGGTGACGTGCTTGATCGAATGAAACCACGTTCTAATAGTTCTTGCAGTTGGATTTGCAGTTCTTTCATCTCGCTGGGTGCGAGTCTGTAAGGAGCATGAGCTATTGGTGCAGCTCCTGGTACAAGATCTATTTGAAATTCAACAGATCGATGTGGAGGTAGTCCCGGTAATTCTTTCACAAACGCGTCAATCTTCTCTTCCTCAGCTTCGAACGCTCCAGGACACAATAGGCACAATTCTGTGAATCGTCTTTCGTACGTGGTAATATCAAATCCTTGGGTTCGTAACCCTCTAAGTTCTGTCTTGAGCTTATTGACCTCAGTTCTGGGACGGTACTTCTCGTTCATCAAGTGCTTGAATGCTGAACACGGTAGTGCGTACGCATCATCTTGTCCCACTTGCTCTAGATAGGTATTCCACCATGTTAACGCAAAACCTGTGAAGGTATGCGTAGCATACTTCACTTTGTCCTCTTCAGTATACTTACTTATGGCAAACACCGATTCGACCTTCTCGGTCCACCGTTTCAATCCAATCGGTCCTTCGGTTCCATCAAATTCCAAGGGTTTGCAGGCAGTGACTTCTTTGTAGGTGCATCCTACACGATTTCCTGTACTGCTAGATCCAAGGTTATTGTTGGTATGTAGCACAGCCTGTACTGCGGCTATGTTTGAAGCTAGAAAAGTACGGAATTCCTCTTCATTCATATTCGCGGTGTGTCGAGTAGTCGGTGCCATTTCCTTCAAAATAGTCAAATGGAACAAGTTAATCATACAGAATATTAAGAGTAGTTAATAGTATTTCGTAGCATAATATGAACTTATTTATAAAAGCTTTTTCTTCATATTAGCGTTTTATAAGTTTAAATTCGGTAGGACCTACCCGTTAAGTTCATACTTAGTAGCTAATATACAATTTAACTACTACAATTCTATATGAAAAACTGATTATAATAATATTTCGCGTTCAAACTTTTATACAATATTTTACAAACTTACAATACCGCTTATTTTACATAAAGCATGAAATATAGCACACAATAACTTTGATACAAGATAGTTGTGAAGATAATTCTAGCTAGTACACAAGTCGTTCAGCAAAGGCAATAAAGACACGTAATTCATACGTCCAGAAACAAGTCATGCATTATGGTTTTACTAGGACTACTTCCCATCCTTGGTCTTGTGGAAAATAACCGTTATGACCATTGGCTAGGCAGCATGTTGTAACATTGTCAAAGGGATGAGGGTTTCGTAATGTCCAACAGTCCCGTAACAATCTAAAAACCTCATTTCTTACCCCAATTACCGACTCCGTCACTTATGGGAACGTTTTATTTAATAGTTGTAGCCCGATGTTCTTTTTCTCACTTTGGTGAGAAGCGAACATTACTAACCCGTAAGCATAACATGCTTCTTTATGTTGCATGTTAGCCGCTTTTTCTAAATCATGAAGTCCTATGTTCGGATACATTGAGTCAAAATAATTTCTTAACCCGTTGCGTAAAATAGCACTTGGGTTCCCCGCAATATATGCGTCAAAGTAAACACATCGTAACTTATGGGTTTCCCAATGTGATATCCCCCATCCTTCAAACGAAAGTCTCTTATAAACCAAGGCATTCTTGGAACGTTCTTCGAATGTCTTACAAACTGATTTCGCCGTAAATAGTTGTGCCGAAGAATTCTGACCGACTCTAGACAAGATTTCATCAATCATATCTCCGGGTAGGTCTCTTAAAATATTGGGTTGTCTATCCATTTTGTGTTTTTATACTGTAAAATAGACAAGAGTTAGATTCATAAAAACAAATACTTATTAATACAAGCAATTTTTACATATATCATAAAGCATAAGCACACTATATTACATATATTACACCACACGAATACAACTATCTTATTCCGACTCGCTCGTTTCTTCTTCTTCGATTTTGGTTCGTTTTGCCAAGTTTCTAGGGATATATGTTGTTCCCCTAATACGAGCCGTCGTTTTCCACATTGGTTTAGAAAAACCTGGTGGTTTAGAGGTTCCCGGGTCATTGTTACAACTTAAGGGCTTCGGGGGTTGACGATACATATAAAGTTCATCGGGGTTGGAATTAGATTTCTCTATTTTTATGCCCTTTCCCTTATTATTTTCTTTTGCCTTTTTAAATTCAGTTGGGGTAATTTCTATAACATCATCGGAATTCTCGTCGGAATCCGATTCATCGGAGAATTGGTAATCCTCCCAATATTTTGCTTCCTTGGCGGAAACACCATTGACCATAATTAACCTTGGTCGGTTGGTTGAGGATTTTCTTTTACTTAACCGTTTTATTATTTCCCCCACCGGTTCTATTTCCTCCTCCAGTTCCTCCTCTTCCGGTTCTGATTCTTCTTCCGGTTCCGACTCTTCTTCCGGTTCCTCTTCGGGAACTTGTGAATCAGTCTACGAATTATTCCAATTTACATTTAACTCTTCATTATTATTAGGTGAGTCAATGGGACTTGTTCTAGAGGTAGACATCTATCACATAATATCAAACGCGTTAAGAGATTAATATATCACATAATATTCACATGTTAAAAATATATAGTTTCCAACAAAATTTGTTAAGCAATCATTTTTAAAGGAAACACGGTCGAAGTCCAGACTCACTAATGCATCCTAAAAAACTCGATAAGACACACTAATGCAAATTTTCAGGTTCTCTAAGACCAACGCTCGGATACCAACTGAAATGTCCCGTTCTTATTGATTAAAAACGTTCCATATTAATTGATTTCGTTGCGAGGTTTTGACCTCTATATGAGACGTTTTTCAAAGACTGTATTCATTTTTAAAACAAACCATAACCTTTATTTCATAAATAAAGGTTTAAAAAGCTTTACGTAGATTATCAAATAATGATAATCTAAAATATCCTATTTACACACGACCATTACATAATGGTTTACAATACAAATATGTTACAACGAAATAAGTTTCTTGTATGCAGTCTTTACACAATATCATACAAGCATGGACTCCAAATCTCGTCCTTATTTAAGTATGCGACAGCGGAAGCTCTTAATAATCACCTGAGAATAAACATGCTTAAAACGTCAACAAAAATGTTGGTGAGTTATAGGTTTAACCTATATATTATCAAATCATAATAATAGACCACAAGATTTCATATTTCAATGCACATCCCATACATAGAGATAAAAATCATTCATATGGTGAACACCTGGTAACCGACATTAACAAGATGCATATATAAGAATATCCCCATCTTTCCGGGACACCCTTCGGATATGATATAAATTTCGAAGTACTAAAGCATCCGGTACTTTGGATGGGGTTTGTTAGGCCTAATAGATCTATCTTTAGGATTCGCGTCAATTAGGGTGTTCGTTCCCTAATTCTTAGATTACCAGACTTAATAAAAAGGGGCATATTCGATTTCGATAATTCAACCATAGAATGTAGTTTCACGTACTTGTGTCTATTTTGTAAATCATTTATAAAACCTGCATGTATTCTCATCCCAAAAATATTAGATTTTAAAAGTGGGACTATAACTCACTTTCACAGATTTTTACTTCGTCGGGAAGTAAGACTTGGCCACTGGTCAATTCACGAACCTATAACAAATATGTACATATATATCAAAGTATGGTCAAAATATATTTACAACACTTTTAATACATTTTTGATGTTTTAAGTTTATTAAGTCAGCTGTCCTCGTTAGTAACCTACAACTAGTTGTCCACAGTTAGATGTACAGAAATAAATCGATAAATATTATCTTGAATCAATCCACGACCCAGTGTATACGTATCTCAGTATTGATCACAACTCAAACTATATATATTTTGGAATCAACCTCAACCCTGTATAGCTAACTCCAACATTCACATATAGAGTGTCTATGGTTGTTCCGAAATATATATAGATGTGTCGACATGATAGGTCGAAACATTGTATACGTGTCTATGGTATCTTAAGATTACATAATATACAATACAAGTTGATTAAGTTATGGTTAGAATAGATTTGTTACCAATTTTCACGTAGCTAAAATGAGAAAAATTATCCAATCTTGTTTTACCCATAACTTCTTCATTTTAAATCCGTTTTGAGTGAATCAAATTGCTATGGTTTCATATTGAACTCTAATTTAAGAATCTAAATAGAAAAGTATAGATTTATAGTCGGAAAATTAAGTTACATGTCAATTACTAAAGAGGTAGTCATTTCCGTCGAAAAACGACATCTTGATGACCATTTTGGAAAACATACTTTCACTTTGAGTTTAACCATGATTTTTGGATACAGTTTCATGTTCATAAGAAAAATCATTTTCCCAGAAGAAAAACTTTTAAATCAAAGTTTATCATAGTTTTTAATTAACTAACCCAAAACAGCTCGCGGTGTTACTACGACGGCGTATGCCCGGTTTTACGGTGTTCTTCGTGTTTCCAGATTTTAAATCATTAAGTTAGCATATCATATAGATATAGAACATGTGTTTAGTTGATTTTAAAAGTCATGATAGAAGGATTAACTTTTGTTTGTGAACAAGTTTAGAATTAACTAAACTATGTTCTAGTGATTACAAGTTTAAGCCTTCGAATAAGATAGCTTTATATATATGAATCGAATGATGTTATGAACATCATTACTACCTCAAGTTTTGTGGATAAACCTACTGGAAAAGAGACAAATGGATCTAGCTTCAAAGGATCTTGTATGGCTTGAAAGTTCTTGAAGTAGAATCATGAAACGAAAACAAGTTCAAGTAAGATTTCCACTCGAAATAAGATTGTTATAGTTATAGAAATTGAATCAAAGTTTGAATATGAGTATTATCTTGTATTAGAAAGATATCTTACTGTAAATAAGAAAGATTTTTTGAGGTTAGATGATCACTCTACAAGATTGGAAGTAAGCTAGCAAACTTGGAAGTATTCTTGATTTTATGAAACTAGAACTTGTAGAATTTATGAAGAACACTTAGAACTTGAAGATAGAACTTGAGAGAGATCAATTAGATGAAGAAAATTGAAGAATGAAAGTGTTTGTAGGTGTTTTTGGTCATTGGTGTATGGATTAGATATAAAGGATATGTAATTTTGTTTTCATGTAAATAAGTCATGAATGATTACTCATATTTTTGTAATTTTATGAGATATTTCATGCTAGTTGCCAAATGATGGTTCCCACATGTGTTAGGTGACTCACATGGGCTGCTAAGAGCTGATCATTGGAGTGTATATACCAATAGTACATACATCTAAAAGCTGTGTATTGTACGAGTACGAATACGGGTGCATACGAGTAGAATTGTTGATGAAACTGAACGATGATGTAATTGTAAGCATTTTTGTTAAGTAGAAGTATTTTGATAAGTGTATTGAAGTCTTTCAAAAGTGTATGAATACATATTAAAACACTACATGTATATACATTTTAACTGAGTCGTTAAGTCATCGTTAGTCGTTACATGTAAGTGTTGTTTTGAAACCTTTAGGTTAACGATCTTATTAAATGTTGTTAACCCAATGTTTATAATATCAAATGAGATTTTAAATTATTATATTATCATGATATTATGATGTATGAATATCTCTTAATATGATATATATACATTAAATGTCGTTACAAC
Organism: Rutidosis leptorrhynchoides; assembly: GCF_046630445.1. Classification (NCBI taxonomy): domain Eukaryota; kingdom Viridiplantae; phylum Streptophyta; class Magnoliopsida; order Asterales; family Asteraceae; genus Rutidosis; species Rutidosis leptorrhynchoides. The sequence goes on along the minus strand of NC_092343.1, from coordinate 19,819,804 downwards.
GATAATCGTTACATATATGTCTCGTTTCAAAATCATTAAGTTAGTAGTCTTGTTTTTAAATATGTAGTTCATTGTTAATATACTTAATGATATGTTTACTTATCATAATATCATGTTAACTATATATATATATATATATATATATATATATATATATATATATATATATATATATATATATATATCCATATATATGTCATCATATAGTTGTTACAAGTTTTAACGTTCGTGAATCACCGGTCAACTTGGGTGGTCAATTGTCTATATGAAACCTATTTCAATTAATCAAGTATTAACAAGTTTGATTGCTTAACATGTTGGAAACACTTAATCATGTAAATAACAATTTCATTTAATATATATATAAACATGGAAAAGTTCGGGTCACTACAAACACTCTGTAGAGTAATGCGAAAATTTGATAAGATCAATCAAAAGGGGTTTTGAAAAAGCTTTAAACGTTTGATGCGACATCATAAACGGAGCGAAGTTCTTAGTAATTTAGAAGTATGTACAACGTGTACCATTTTATATAAAATAATTTGACTTAATCAAACATCTCAATAAATGAGTGGTTTAAAATAATTTTTGAAGGTATGATTTAGTATATACTAGCCAAAATAGGTAAGGGTAAATTTATTCATTTGAATCCATACGTACATATATGATTTTATAACTTGTATACATGACAAAATATTTCATTACTTCTATTCGCCCATAAATCTCGTGAGAACCGCTCAATTAAACAAATGTGTAAAATTCCCGATGATAAACAGAGTATCTGTATTTCATAGGTTACAAGTTGAAGTAAGATCGTGGAAGATCGAGTAAAGGACTTGAATCGTCATACGACATTTGACTTACAAATGTTACGAGGTCATGAAAACCAATGAGTTAAATGTTGTTTTAACTATTATCAGGACATAAGTCCTTGGACCAAAACTGTTCCTGAGCGAAGCTGTTGCTAACAAGCGAGTTATGAAGGATAGAGCATGAGATACATAATCTGGTTAAAACGAGCTTCTCGTATATCAACAAATAAGATAATGAATATTTTCCCTATCCATGTAATACATCGGAATTTCTGAATGGGTAGTGTAAAAATTTTATTTGACTCGCTTTCTATTTCTCATGTCACAATATTGGGACTTCTTTATGAATTAACGTAATATAATCACGTTGGCCTGACGCCATTATATTTCACTAATTCATAGTTCCATTCCAATAGCACTACATGAGGTCAGGACACGCGATCAACCTCGGATTTCCACACAATTTCCCTAAAATGATTTCTTAAACAATGTGCTAAGAATAGCACAAGAGACATAAACATCAAAAGTAATGAATAGGAGTAACGATGACATAAAAATGTCTTCGAAGTACCAAGAATCTCTAAAAGTCAAGAATGACGTTTTCCGGTTCAAAAACCAAAGCACATAGGCACAACGGCACAAAGGCACGTAATGTAACAAGAATGTTATATACCTAAACATAATAGCTGACATTGAAATGCCGAGCATTTAGAAGTTAAGAATGACATCTCACATAATATAACTCAAACGGTATATACATAACCATAATAGATTACATAGAAATGTAGAGAATTCCAGAAGTCAAGAATGACATCCCTCGGTTTCACCAACCGAGGTGTTCTTATAAAGATAAACTCGCATGAGTCGGAGAATACGTTTAAATCGGAATGGGAGTTCCTCCCGGATTCAGAACATAACAGAGATGTATGTATGATAACAATATACATACCAATACGATAAAAATAATCACATATAATAATATATAATAGGTCGGGCTGTAGATTAGACTCACTAAAGCACTCTATTGACTCGGGTAACGACATCAATGCAGCCTAATTCCCTATAACCAGAGCTCTGATACCAACTATGATGTCCCCGTCAAAACACTTAACGGCTCCGTCACTTGGTCCCACAGCTTGATCATAACTCTATATGAATTTGATAAATAACCTTGCATTCTTTATTTAAAAATGATTTCCTATAAAGGAAACTTACCAAAATATGTAAGTTTAGAAAAACCATACATTATTACTTAACCAAAAGTTGACCTAAATAAAGTCAACAACATCCACTATTAAATGTATCAAAATAGAATGCAAGTTAATGTTTAACAAAAGGTGCCATCATAAATATGCAGACTCTCTAAGCACAGCGGAAGCAATCAATCATGAACCTGAAAATAAAACATGCGAGTAACTGTCAACAAAAATGTTGAGTGAATTATAGGTTTAATATTGCAAACAATATTTAATTTAAACCGTAAAAATTTATGTTTGAAAACATAAAAACTCCTTTTTGGACCACAAAATTATATGCTAGAAAACATATAAAAACGTTATTCCATTACCGTGAGCCACCTGGTAACCACTTAACCATTTATTTACCCTTGCCAAACACAATAAAAAATATACACCGAACAAGTGTATCTATAACAAATTACGAAGTACTAAACATTCCGATTATAAATTGCTAGCGCGGCTAGCTCGAAATGGGGTTGTCAAACCCGATAGATCTATCCATAGGATTCGCGTTCACCAGTAGAAACCAGTGATTACAGTTACCAGACTAGAGAATATTTTTATTCAACTCACAATTAATAATTTAAACCAACTTCCACATGTGTCCAAAAATATAAAATAAATTGCATGTATTCTCATCCCAAAAGATTTAAATAGAAAAATGGGAATATAACTCACCTTAATAGCAAACGAAGTAACCACACAAATATGCGAACAGCAAATGAAGTAAAGTGATTAGGAATGATTACAACGCCGACCTATAAATAAAGCAGGTCAATATAAATAACTAACTTAGGTCAAGTCTTAGTTTGATAGCTATTGTACATGTTGCAAGTAAACATAGAACAATACTCAACATGCATCGATTTGATCGGAACAGCGTACGGACACACACTTTCTATTTTTAGCAGGTTTCCATTTTTGGAAAGTTTCAATTTTAGGAAAGTTTCTAATTTTGGAAAGTTTCTATTTTTGGAAAGTTTCTATTTTTGGAAAGGTTCTATTTTAGGAAAGTTTCTATTTTTGGAAAGTTTCCAAATTTAGAAAGTTTCTATTTTTAGAAAGTTTTAAGTTAGGAAAGTTTCCTTATTTAGAAAGTCAACAAAAGTCAACTGAAAGTCAAAGTCAACTGAAAGTCAACTCAAAAGTCAACCTCGGTCAAACATAGTCAACATTAATTTTAAAAGTATAAGTTATAATAATAATATAAGTTATAATGTTAATTAAAGGTAAATATGCATAATTATGTCATAACATAAGTTTAATTAAAATGAATTATTAAAGTTAACATAAATTTAAATGATATATTTAATATAACATAAGTAATTAATTAATTAATTAAATATTAGTCATAATATAAGTATTATCAATTAATAATAAAATTTAAATCATATCATAAGTATTATTAATTAATAATGAATTATTAATCATATCATCAGTTTCTAATTATAATTATTAAATCATAAGTATTTAATAATTAAATTATAATTAAATAATAACTAAGCCTTATAATAATTAAATAATTAATTAATCCTTATTATAAGTCTTATTATAATAATTTCATAATATAAGTTTAATACTTACCATAAGTATTTTCCATTAATAATAAAAGAATTATTAATCATAAGTTTAATTAAAAGTTTAATTAAATCATAAGTAATAATTAAATGATATAATAAATATATATCATAAGTCTTAAATTAAATTAATTACTTTTTATATCATAAATAATTTATTAATAATGAAAATCATTATTTTTATCATAAGTCATAATTAATAACCATAAGTTTTAATTAAAAGTTCATCGGGTCGTATCTTGAGCCCCGGGTGTCGGTTTTCGGCGAGCCTTACATATATCTCCGCCTAATCAAATCACCCGACACTTTGGTATACTCAAGAACACAACAAGAACAGGCCACAAGTCATGATGATCAGCCATGACCCCACTTGAAACTTTAATTCAATCAAAATCGTGTTTTAGACGTAACGGGGGATTCGTGGCTCGGATTTAGATGACCCGAACATGAAAGTTTGTCCCATAATTGATCCTAACATACTAACACATCCTAAAGTCACCAAATATGGTCACAAAGTCGGACCAAACCTGGTTCATACTAATATCACTTTTCAATTTTAACAAAATATCATTTTGATCATATCTAGGGCTCCGGGAATCGAAACGACATGAATCCGGAGTCTAAAGTTAATGTTTTGATGAGAGGAACTCATATAGATACTTTATTTTAACTTTTATAACAGTCACAACATCAGAAATACACAAAATAGCTGCTGTCCCAATTTTATCAAACCGAAAACATGTGTTTATGAGTAATTCTATGCATACAAACACCATTACAACAACAAGTAATCATCATACTATTAAAATATAATCAAAATACAGAAAAATAAAGAAGAATTAAAAGTTCTAGCGTTAGGGTTTATACCCTAATCAATAATCAAATGATATGAACGTGTAGAGGAGAACGAGAGAAATCCGTTGATGTTAAAAGCCCTAAATTCCAAGCTTGATTTTAATGGAAGATGATGATGTATATGATGATGATGGTGGCGGCCATGAATGGAAGAAAAGAGGAGGAAGAAAAACTTTGAGAGAAAACTAGTAACTAGGTTTTGTGATAAATTGTTAAAAGTGAGTGTAATTACAAAAATGAGAGAAAAGTGAGGCTATACACCCCTCCCTTGGGATATTTCGGCTGAATGGGGGTAGGGTGGGCCCCTTAGTGGGACAATTTTGTCCAATGATAAATTCCTTATGGCCCGAATGCCCGAACGAAGCCCGAAACGCGAAAACCCGCTACTACGCGATTGATTTTTCGGAGAGATAACAAATAACCGACGAATAAAATATATAAACACTATATATAATCATATGACACTAAAATATCATATTTAAAATAATTAGGACTTAAAAATCCCAAAATCTCGACGGTTGGTTTGAAAACCGAAAAGATTCGCCGGATAGAAATCCGCAACACGTAGAAACGTACAACTTGAAATATGAATACAAATATTCATACAACACATAATAATTAATATATTATTACAAAAATAATAATATAGGTCATAGAAATGACGTGGCACGAATAACAGTTAACGATCGTTAAATAGTTAACGGTAAAAGATAACGGAAAAAGTAGGGTCGTTACACAAATCCCTCGAATTCCGATATGGAGTTTCACCTAAGCTCCAAAAGCAGTGTCACTATAATGAATCAACCAATCAGCCATCCCCAATTCATCTGATGGGTTTGTAGTCGACTTAATCAATAGAGACGAGAAGAAGACGATCCTTTTCACCAACCAAATTTTTCTCTTGGCGATGAACCTGAAGCACTCACCGGCGGACCAATCCGAAACACCATTTTCACCCTCATTACCCGAATATCTCGCCATGATTATATACTATCTCAAATTTAAAACCTTATGCATTCGCTAGTTCCTACCGACAATCATCCCGGAGTAATAAGTCAACGAGCTTCGCACCCGAGTTGTAGCCTTGAAAAATACGGTGCAAAATGTAACAGCTCCAGCAACATCACCGACACCAACAGTACCACCAACAACCCAAGTTTCAACATCACATGCCTCAACATCTCATTCTGTACCTCGAGCATAATCATCGTTTTACGTATCGTTCTACATCATTTACCTTCGTTCTACGTGGTGATTATGTAACCACTAATGTTTTAGAGATTATATATTCCCGTTCTAACAGTAAATCAAATGAGATTAATATCATATTAACTCATTAAATCTATGATTAAAATCTGAAGAAAATATATATGTATATATGTTTTCATAAAGATTGTAATTAAAAATTCTTTTGTACAAACTGTTAATGGTGAAAATATTTTAACGGGTAGGTAATACCCGAGGAATATTTAGATTTCACATTAATAAGTTACATTGTACATTCTTCGAATCTGATTCAACAGTCATTTACTATCCTACCTGCAATCACCGATATACATATCTGTTCACCGCAGAATAACCATTTTCATTCAATTTCATATTTGGATTTTGACCTATCAGAATCTAACAAGTGGCATAATGAAGAAAACATTGGACAAAATAAAATTTGTTAGAAACAAACGAATTAACTAATTGAAATTTTGTTAAGAATCCACGCTAACTGTTCCTAGCTAACTGATTACATTTTATTATTCACAATTTATTTATCGTCATTTTATTTATCATCATTTAATTTCTGTTATTTATTTTACGCACTTTAAATATCGGGACACGTATACAAAGGTAATTGTATATATGTATAATAATATTCTTGGTACATTCTAACACAATAAGTATACAATACGTTTTGATAAATCCTAAGACAACACGTACACAATACGTCTTAGTTAATTCTAAGACAATACGTCTCTGGGTTGATGTAAAGACAATACGTATATAATACGTCGTGGGATAATTCTAAAATTATATATATAAACCGATTATTGGACTATCAACATTGGACAATTAAAAAAAAATGAATTGAAATATTAATTATAACATATGAAACTAAACAATTCTTCAAGTTTGCCACTTGATTTCAGCTCAAACCTCATTTGTATCTTGACGATCCCAATCTACGTTCAAACTTTTCATGATTCTTGAAAACACCACAATCGAGAGGATGAACCAACCGCACTTCATCTACGGAAGAAAAGATTGATGCATATAGTATGCACCTGAAAAACTCTCGGAATCCGAGTAAACGTTTAACACGTAACTGTGCTAACTCCTTTAGCGTTGTTATTACCAAAAATAACTTTATAATCCCTTTTCAAGATAGCAAATTTTGTCACAGCTCCAGCAAGTCAACTTCGACTTTTCAGTCGGACTAGCCTTATTATAACCTTGATATATACGTTGTCTTTTCGCCTTCGTTACCAAAGAACCTTTTATATTCCATCATACTACCATCAGCGTTTAATCATCTAAAAACACAATTCACTTGAAACTACCTCGGATTGATAACCAACGATTTCATTATGGTAGCATTACATACAGAGGAAACAGCAAAATTGTAGATGGTCTAAACGGCCAAAAGTTTGATAAAAAGGAATGGAAGGTTGGAAACGATCAATAGAAAATTTAGTACCGAAAAATGAATTATGCGAAACTATGAAGGAGGCTGTGGACAAATCACAAGGACAAAACCTGTACTTACAGAATCCAGATAATTCTGTATGATGAAATCTTTAGAGAATATCTTGTTCCGAAGTTATGTTAAAATCTTGCGGAAAATTTTTCTTCATCAACCTCCGAACTTAGAAATTCCAAAATATCATCATAAATATCTTCGATATTTCTGAAGATATTTTTGCCCGAAATTATCTACCTCTTCGTGTTTTCTGTATTTCATTATATTGAAAACTTCTGTAAAGTCTAAGTATAAATTATGAATGAATTGTGGAGAAGTGATGGGAATTGATGCATGAGTTAGTATAATATAATGCGCTTGGCCAACGTGGTTATATTACAGTAAGTCATGCTGAATTTCTAATGGAACGTGATGATTCACAGACAATACCGTCATCATGTGCCATGTTACACGACTCTTTCATTCTACTTAAGCTCTAAATATATCACGGAAATATTTCCTCGATATTTCTGTTCTTCCGTAATTCCAACAAATTGCTAATAAATCGTGCTATTACATTTTCTTTCTAATTAGAAGATTTCCTTAAATTCCTTGAATTCCGGAAATCCATCGTGACTACGTCAAAAAGTTAAATCTCTATCTCAATCTTTTGTGACAACTTCATTCGTACGCTTCACATAATTGAATCGTTTTATCTATATCACTCAATAATGATAAAACTCTTATTATCAACTAATATTCGTCATGAAAACATTCTTATTGTTAACCATGATGACCTCGATCAAATTTCGGGACGAAATTTCTTTAACGGGTGGGTACTGTCACGACCCGGAAAATTTCGACTAATTTTGAACCAAACTCACGATACGATTTCATAATTCTGACATGATAAGCAAAGTCTGTAAAGCGGAGTCCCAAAAATTTTGGAATAGATTAGATGTATGAATTTAACCTTTGACTATTTTCGACGATATACGAACAATTGGTTATAAATAAATACATTTATATATAAATATAAATGTAGGTATATATATTTATATAATAATTGGAAATAATAAATTATAATTTAAACATTTGAATTTAATATGTAAAATAGGATATAAAATAATGAAGTTGTAATTTAAGTAAATTTATATATAAATGATTTCTATATTATTATTATATGTACATTGTAAGATATATTAAAATGTATAACCTATAGATACGAATTTGATTGATGTATAAATTGTTATGGTATTATTATTATTATTAATATTATTATTATCATTAATAATATTAGTATTATTATTATAATTGGTATTATTATTATTATTATTCATATTATTGTTATAAATCTTATAGTTATAGTTATTACTATATGAATATGTATTAGTTAATAATACTAATATTAATTATAATGTAAATACAAATACAAATATATATATATATATATATATATATATATATATATATATATATATATATATATATATATATATATATATATATATATATATATATATATATATATATATATATATATATATATATATAAAATAAGGAGTATACGGATATATATTTAAACGCGTCAAAAGTATTATCCAGCTTTTGTTCTTATCTGTGTATTGTTACCCCTTTCCTAATTCACTCGTCGACACTAGGATCTTTCATTGTTATTATATTTACAAAATTCGTTTGCAAACAAATCAACTTTAATTTTTTTTCCTTGTCTGATTAGAAGATGCTACCAATCAGTTTTTGCTTTTAGAAATTTCATGTTTGTGAATTCTATCTTGTCGACCAGGTAATAAGACAGTGATAAACCAACCACTACTCAAACCTCTATTATGTGAACTAATTATTATTATATATTAGAATCGTATTATTATTATTAATTAATTAGAATTAGATTAACTTATGTATAGATATATCTATTTGATTCTGTATTTGAGTTAAGGAAAAACCAAACACCCACAATTCATTCTTTCCTCCTTTCTTAATCTGTGAACTAACCCAACACCATGATCTCATCATCTCAAACCACTACTAGACCTTCTAACCACCGTGAACCACCACCTTTCGATACCATGTCAACAACGAGCACACTAGTACCCTACAATCACCACCATCGACAATTTCACCAATAAACACACATAACTAACATGAGCTACCCATGACCACCCCAATCATCGACCACCTTCATCCATAATCCACTACCCTAAACCATTTATCTTCTACCTATTCCATATATAAATATATACATATACATATATGTATATTGTTACATAGATTCAAACACACAACCCACACACACTATACAAATCATGAGCCATCGACTATCACAAAACCAAAACCGATTTAACGATGTTATCTGTAAACCACTACCACCTACTGCTATGCCTACGTTACTATTACGATCATCCTACAAAGAACCACTGCAATCAACCTTCGGTTATTGCCATTATTGTGGTTACCACTTTACAAAACCCACCGTAACAAGAAAGAGTGCGATAATGATAATTATGATATTACTGTAACAATAACACGTTGAAGATGAAAATTCGTGAATCACGTATAAATACAATGATGATGATAAAACCCTGTTGCGTTTCCTTCTGTTTTATATTCGATGGCTATTGTCGACGGTTGTTGTTATCTGTTATGTTCCTGGCCAAAACCAAAAAATCCCACAATTTTTATCCCGTTTCGGTTTCTGCTTTCTGAAAAGACTTGATATGGTGACAAAGATAACGATAATTGAATATTAGAGTAGGTATCTTTTCCTCTTAATGGTCGACATTCTTTAAAAAGAAGAAGCCCCGCCATTTTTTTTATTTTGTCGACTTACAAACTGGACACCAGATTAGGTATGCTGACTATTTTTATGAAATATCACCATATTCTAAGTTATTTGGGCTGTTATATGATCTTGGACTTGTAAAGCACTTGGGCCGAAACTTAGTTCCTCTTTTGGGCCGTTGGTTTGGGGTACTAGCAGCTTCATACGACTCCCATAATAATTATGATATACTGTTCGATTTTATATGATAACATAATAATGATATACGAGATAATTGATGTAGAAGACAATGAACGAGTGATAACACATGTTATGAGAGGAGGATTACAATTTGGTTAATGAAATAAATGATGAACGATGATAAATATTGGATGATATGATGATGATGATTAGTGAAATCGTGATGATCGGTGATGACTGTAAATGATGGGTTAAACTAATTAAGGGTCGAAATAGAACAGAAAAATCGGATAGCTTAGATGGTTAGGAGTATTGGCGTTAAGCGAGAGGTCTTGGGTTCGAGCCCTGTAAGGGGCATTTTGTTTTTGGGAAAAGCTTATAAACCCTCTTAAAGGTAGTAGTATTATTATTATTATTATTATTATTATTATTATTATTATTATTATTATTATTATTATTATTATTATTATTATTATTATTATTATTATTATTATTATTATTGTTGTTGTTGTTGTTATTATTATTATTATTATTATTATTACTAAAATAAGTATTATTATTAATATTATCATTATTATTATTAATATAAATATTAGTATCATTATTATTAGTAGAATCAACATTTTCTATAATTATTACTATTAATATTTATTATTATTAAAATTAACATTTTTAAAAGTATCATTTTTGTAAGAACTATCATTTTTGTTATTATTACTATTATTATTATAAAACAAAAACATATATTTATTTATTTTTTATCAATATTATTTTAACAATAACTGTTAGCTATATAAAACTATATTTTCTACATCTAACATGACTATAGTAATATTTTATATTAATTAGGTTATTAATGAAACACATAATTAAAATAACGATTAAATCACTAATAATATATAAATTTGTTTGATTACAAATATATGTGTTAATATATATATAAATGATATAGGTTCGTGAATCCGAGACCAACCTTGTACTTGTTCAATGTCGTCATATGTATTTTTACTACGAAATACAGTATGGTGAGTTTCATTTGCTCCCTTTTTAATTGCTTTTGCAATATATATTTTTGGACTGAGAATACATGCGCTGCTTTTATAAATGTTTACGAAATAGACACAAGTACTTAAAAATATATTCTACGTTGAGTTGTACCACTGGCATATTTCCCTGTAGCTTGGTAACTACTATTTACATGGGTATTGTAAACGCGAATCCTGTTGATAGATCTATCAGGCCTGACAACCCCAACCGGGCTGGACGACCAGTATTCAACGGTTGCACAGTACTTCGTTTTGGTGACTACACTTGGTACGGTGTAGTGAGATTTCATAATAAAGGGAATATGCGACATTGATTAAATGTTAAGTATGGTTACCAAGTGCTCAACCACTTAGAATATTATTATTAAAACGTTTATGTATATGAAATCTTGTGGTCTATTAACATATTGAAATGATTATTATGATAAACCTATGAACTCACCAACCTTTTGGTTGACACTTGAAAGCATGTTTATTCTCAGGTACGAATTAAGTCTTCCGCTGTGCATTTGCTCATTTTAAGGACATTACTTGGAGTCTATCATCGCAATGGGACCAGATGTTGATGACTTCATCCAGGGGGATAAGGACGGGTCGTTTCATAATTGTTATTTTATAATAACAATTACATGGGTTTTGGATCCTTAATTACGCTTTGTAATTTACTAGAACACACTAGTTAGTCTTGTTGTACTTTCTACCTTGTTGGACTTTAGCCCACCCTACTCGAGCTAGTGGATTATTTAATTAGCTCAATTATTAGTGGATAATGACCCAATTATATGTAAGACAAATTCCTATTTATAAGAGCCACCATACTAGCATTTTTGCTTACCATTATCCTTAATGTTGCATGGGATCTGATAACGCCAAAATTATACATGTTTATTACCGTTATTTCGATCCAAAGTTGTTCCATTTGTATGTAATTGTTGTACGTATGTATTGCAATTCGTGTATATTTGTAAAAGTCCATTGTGAATAAATAAATGAAGACCAACAGCGAAAACAGAGTTAAAACGAAGATTGGATGCGTAAAACAGCCCGAAACCACTGAAACAGGTCCAAATGCGTCGCATCTCTCTTAGATGCGGTGCATCTCTGCACCAAATAACTCCCGACCGTTTCAGATGCGGAGCATAAAGACTTCTGGACCAAAACAGCCTCAGATGCGGCACATCTACTTCCCTGCCGACAGTTCTGAGTGCAGAATCGAGCTGGAATCTACTGAACGTAAAGAGATGCGGCGCATCCCAAAGAGATGCAGCGCATCTGGTCAATTTCTGACCATTTTACCTAACTTTTGAGCCTATTTAATGGAGCCTTTGGTTACATACTTGATACACCTTCACTACTACGTTTTCCCTCAGTTCTAATTTGATTTTCAAGGTTCAAGGAAGGCTACAAGTCAATCTTCACTCTTTCAACATCAAGATTAAGCTAGGATCATTCATCACTATTGGTATTATGGTTCTATATCTTTTAAACATGAATTCAACTTGTATTTACTGTTCCATTAGTTCTACTATGATTATGTTAGGCTAAAAGCCTTGTTTGTTTGCTTCAGTGTAAGATTTATGGCTTGGGATTGTTCTATACTTTGATGTTATGCTAGTTATATATATGTTCGATTGATTAAATTATCTAGTTCAACCATAAGAACCATTGTTATGCTTGCTTAGTTCATTACTTCAATTATATAGATTGCAAACCTATTAATGTGAGTTAACTAGGAAAACAATCTATACTTCAATACACTTAGTAATCTAGATGATTAGATGCACAAACTTAAGTGATTTTGTTATGTGTTTAATTCAGTAATTGAATAAGTTCCAAAGCAACATAGTTATGAAATTACCTCAAGTGATTGTTGTGATTTAGGTTTCACGTGAGTTTAACCAGGTTGGATCTAGTTAGTTAATCAATCTAAATCACCATGTTCTTTCAAAAGATCCATTGTTGTAAGTATCCATTTACTCTAGTTCAATTATGTAAGTTAAGACTTGGTTTATGTGAGTTTATCAAAGATCATAGCTTATACTTCAACACCTAGTGATCTAGCCACCTATATGTGAGTATAGGATGTTAATTGAACGATATTTAGGATATACAATCATGTAGTTTACTTAGAGTGATCTTAGTAAACTAGGTTTTATGTGAATTCAACCACGAAAGAATCTTGTTGATTAAACATAGCTCTTAAGTTTATAGAAATTGTGAAAATGATATAAACTGCTCTATTGTAACTATCACATAACGGTTTTAATTATAAAAGAACAATCCCTATCATTTATCAAGCATAGAAGTAAACACCGCATTCTCATTCTTGTTATTCATTATATTTATTTACTGTTTCGTTAAACGAAAATACAATTTCAAACACAAACCCCCCTTTTAGAATAATTAATCGTTGTTAAAGTCCTTAAAACAAACTTCTCCCTGTGGATCAAACTGGTCAATTTACTTGCTAGTTACTGCATGATCGAGTTTTAGTTGCCTGTATTATGTGTTAAGTATTAAGCATATTGTCTACATTTTAAACGTTACGTCTTAACACATCAACTTTTTGGCGCCGCTGCCGGGGAGCGGTTTTGTTAAAAGATTTTAATAAACTTTGAATTATTCGATCCTTTTGTAGTAATTCAATTCCAGAAAAGTTACTTCTTATTGTAAGCTTGTGTTTTTGTAATTGGTTTGTTTGTGGTGTTGTGATTGCAGGATAGGTATTAGTGCATGAATCTACGTTCTTCCAACTCTAATTTAATTCCTTCATATCCTGAACCTGAAAGAGAACTTCACGAACGCTTAAGAGCTCAAGAAGTAGAATCTCTTGCTCAGGGTTTAGAATCGCTTTCATTAGATTCTAACTCTGAACCAATTGATCAACCAATCATCGAGCCAGTCATCAAAGAAGAGGAAGAGATAACTGCTACAAATCAAATGATGGATGCTTTAATGAAGGCAACAAGGACAGGACAAGGCCACGCAATTATTCAACCCACGATGACTGATGGTTTTGAAATAAAGGGTCAATTTCTCCACATGGTGAATAATACATGCCAATTCGATGGAGCCCCAAATGAGGATGCTAACGAGCATCTTCGTAAGTTTGTAAGCATTTGCAAGCTTTTCAAAATCAAAGATGTCACCGATGAAGTTGCATGTTTAAAAATCTTTCCATGGTCCCTAAAGGATGATGCAAGAGATTGGCTAGACTCATTACCGGAAGGTTATATAGAAGACTGGAATGATATGATGGACAAATTTTTGTCAGAATTCTTCCCTGCTTCGAAAGCAGCAAAGTTGCAAAGTGATATAAATCACTTCAAGCAAAAGTCTAACGAGACTCTTTATGAAGCTTGGGCCCGATTTAATAAAATGCTTAGGGTATGTCCTCAACACGGGTTGAATACATTCCAAAAAGTCCAAATATTCTATAAAGGGGTCAATGTGGCTACCCTAAAGGATATAGATGTTGCAGCAGGAGGATCAATCATGAAAAAAATGCCCGAAGAAGCTCACAAAAATAATTGCCAATATAGCAGTACATTCTCACAATTGGCATCAAGAAATGGAGTTCTCCAGATCATCAACGGTTGCTAATGTCGAAAGCAACGATGAAATCGCTGCATTAAAAGTTCAATTGGCAAATCAAGCAGAGAAAATTGAGAAGGTAACCAAAGAAATGCACGCTATCAGGGTAGGGTGTGAATTGTGTCAAGGTCCCCATCTCACTCGAGATTGCGAACAAACGATAATGGAAGAGCAAGCAAATATTTTAGGTTATTTGCGTAAAGGTGAAATGAATTTTGACGACTTTCTGGTAGTTGAAGCAATGAACCAGAAGTATCCTCCTGTCAACAGTTATCAAATAGGAGGACCTTCAAGTTCAAATAACAATTACCACGGAGGAAATTCAGGTTATCAAAATAACCGGAATTTCCAAAATCAAAATTAAAGAAATGCACCACCGGGTTACAATCATCTAAACAATCGTAATCAACCTCCACGAAATTACCAAAATAATTTCCAACACAATCAACCACAACCACAACCATAACCACAAGCACATGTACAACCACAACCCGAAAAGAAATCCGGTTTAGAAGATATTTTGAGAGATTTTATGGTTAAGCACGAGAAAAATGCGGAACTTCAAACTCATCAAATTCGAAATCAACAAGCTACGATTCAGAATTTAGAAAGGGATGTTGGAAGGATCTCACAGTTACTAGCAGAGAGACCACCTGGTGCTCTCCCCTCAAATACTCAAGTGAATCCCAGTAACAATCAAACAAGGAATGAGCATGTAAATGCTATAACTACTAGAAGTGGTTTAACCACTAACCCGTAGACCCTTAAGTCCCCAGAAGTTCCTTTGTCTCCTTCTGTTTTGCAGGTACCTGTTGATGTAGATGAGCATGTTGAAAAAGAACAAGAAAAAGATGATCCACCGGAGGTCACATCAAAGAAAAGTGAAGAACCACCAGCGAAGGTGTACAAGGCACCTATTCCATACCCAAAAGCATTGAAGAAAGACAGACTCACGAGCCAATATCAGAAATTTGCGGATATGATCAAGCAAATCAGCATTAACATGCCACTCGCGGAGGTTCTTAAGGGTATGCCCCATTACGGGAAATTTTGGAAAGATCTCATATCCTCGAAGGGTAAATACCACGAAGTTTCTGCCACATTCCTCCATGAGGAGTGTTCGGCCATCTTGAAAAAGAAAAATGTACCTCCAAAATTGGGAGATCCGGGTAGTTTTATCATACCATGTATGATGGGTGATTCGGTAGTGTACGATGCACTAGCCGACCTAGGTGCAAGTGTTAACCTAATGCCTTACTCATTATATTTGAAACTTGACTTAGGAGACTTGAAACCAACCCGGATAGGTATCCGATTAGCAAACCAATCATTTGATACTCCCATAGGTATAGCCGAGGATATTCTTGTAAAAGTTGGCTCACTTATCTTTCCCGTCGACTTAGTTATTCTAGAAATGCAAGAGGACACAAAAGTTCCTATCATTTTAGGACGTCCTTTCCTTAACACCGCAGATGCTATCATTAATGTCCAAAAAGAACAATTAAGTCTAGGAGTGGGAAACAAGAGAATAATTTGTCATATTGACAAAGCCATGAAAAGACCCACTTCCACCGATGACTCTTGTTTTCAAATTGATGTTATAAATCTTTGTGTTGAGGATGAATTGTAGGAGCTACTTGAAATTGATACCTCGGGGTTTGCCCTGGTAAGTGAAAGTGAATATTTCAATATTGATGAGGCTTTTGATGAGTTGATGAAGGTGGTCACGGAAGATGAGACCATAGAAGAAGAAATTCCCAAGGAAGAGGAATCATTTGAAGATATCGAAAATAAAGATAGATTCCGAATAAAGAATTCCTTGGAAGAACCACCCGTACTAGAGCTTAAGGAGCTACCCAAACACTTGGAGTATGCTTATCTCGAAGGTACATCTCAATTACCGGTAATTATTGCTTCACATCTTTCCGGTAACGAAAAGGATAGGTTAATCTTTGTTTTGAAAACCCATAAAAAGGCTATAGCCTGGAAAATGACCGACATTCCAGGGATAAACCCGTCTTATTGTACACATAAAATTCTCCTTGAGAATGACTTCAAACCAGTAGTACAAAGACAACGTAGGCTAAATCCCAACATGAAAGAGGTTGTTAAAAAGGAGGTAGTCAAGCTTCTTGACGCCGGGTTAATCTACCCCATCTCCGATAGTCCTTGAGTTAGTCCAGTACAAGTAGTACCCAAAAAGGGGGGTACAACCGTTATTGTAAATGAAAAGGACGAACTCGTTTCAACTAGAACGGTTACCGGCTGGAGAGTTTGTATTGATTACAGACGTCTCAATGATGCCACTAGAAAGGATCATTTTCCGTTGCCTTTTATTGATCAAATGATTGAACGATTAGCGGGGAAAGAATACTATTGTTTTCTAGATGGTTTCCCCGGTTACTTCCAAATTCCAATTGATCCCAACGACCAAGAAAAGACCACATTCACTTCCTTTCAGGACCTTTGCCTATCGCTGCATGCCATTTGGTTTATGCAATGCACCCAGAACCTTTCAAAGGTGCATGATGGCAATTTTTGATGATATGGTAGAGGATTGCATGGAAGTCTTCATGGATGACTTTTTCGTGTTTGGAGACTCCTTTGAATCGTGTCTTTTTAACCTTGAACGTATGCTTATCCGATGTGAGAAAGCAAACTTGGTCCTCAATTGGAAAAAATGCCACTTCATGGTGAAGGAGGGCATTGTACTTGGTCACAAGATATCTCGTGCAGGAATAGAGGTAGATAAAGCTAAAATTGAAGTTATCTCTAAGCTACCTATATCGACGAATGTCAAGGCCATTAGAAGCTTTCTTGGTCACGCGGGATTCTACAGATGATTTATCAAAGATTTTTCTAAAATCGCCCGCCCAATTACCAAACTTCTTGAAAAGGATGCTCCATTTAACTTCGATTCCAATTGTGAGAATGCATTCTCCATTCTAAAGTCAAAACTCACACAAGCTCCCATTATCGTATCTCCGGATTGGAGTATGCCTTTTGAGTTAATATGTGACACGAGCGACTATGCCTTAGGTGCTGTCTTAGGATAACGACCCGATAATCATTTTCGTCCAATTTATTATGCGAGCAAAACGCTAACGGGGGCTCAAATTAATTATACCACCAAGGAAAAGGAGCTCCTGGCAGTTGTTTATGCGTTTGATTAATTTCGGTCATATTTGGTGTTGTTCAAAACCATTGTTTACACAGACCATTCGGCCCTTAGGTACTTATTCTCGAAACTAGATGCAAAGCATCGTCTCGTACGTTGGGTTCTTTTACTTCAAGAATTTGACATTGAGATACGTGATAAGAAAGGAGCCAAGAATCTAGCCGCCGACCATTTATCCCGACTTGAAAACCCTGAATTAGAAAAACTCGATGATACAATCATCAAGGACACATTTCCTGATGAATCTCTAATGAGGGTTGACAAGGAATCTGAAATCCCATGGTTTGCCCATTTTGCAAACTATCTTGCTTCAGGCATTCTTCAAAAAGGACTTTCTTATCAACAAAAGAAGAAATTCTTTGCGGATTTGAAGTCCTATTTCTGGGAACACCCCGACCTATTTCGTGTTGGTGCGGATCAAATGATTCACCGTTGTGTGTACGGAAAAGAGGCTCAACAAATTCTTGAGCATTGCCATCAAGGGCCCACCGGCGGTCATTTCAGACCAAACCACACCGCAAGAAAAATCCTTGACTCGGGCTTTTATTGGCCCACGATCTTTAAAGATGCCCATAATTTCGTTCGGACGTGTAATGCATGCCAACGAATGGGTAACATCACGAAAAAGGATGAGAAACCTCAAATCGGCATCCAAGTTTGTGAAATCTTTGATATTTGGGGAATCGATTTCATGGGACCATTTCCAAGTTCCCATAAGTGCAAGTACATCCTAGTAGCCGTTGACTATGTATCTAAGTGGGCTGGAGTGAAAGCTTTACCTACGAATGATGCTAGGGTGGTGGTGAACTTCTTGAAAAATCTCTTCTCACGCTTTGGAATCCCAAAGGCACTCATATCCGATCGAGGAACACATTTTGCTAACAACCTTCTTGAAAAGGTGTTGAAGAAGTATGGCGTAACTCATCGTTTCTCTACTCCATACCACCCGCAAACGAGTGGTCAAGTGGAGAACACAAATCATGCCTTAAAACGTATACTTGAGAAGACGGTTGATAACAACCCTAAGATTTAGCAACGCAAGTTAGATGATGCGTTGTGGGCCTTTCAGACTGCTTTTAAAACACCAATTGGTACCACACCATTTAGACTTGTATATGGTAAAGCGTGCCATCTTCTGGTTGAAGTGGAACATAGAGCATACTGGGCATTGAAGCTTTGTAATTTAGACATGGAAAAGGCTGGTGAAAACCGATTCATGCAAATTCATGAATTGGAAGAATTGAGGTTAGAAGCGTACGAGAATTCGAGCTCGTATAAGGAGAAAACGAAAAGGTGGCATGATGCTCGATTGAAAGAAGTGAAAGAGTTTAAAACCGGTGATAAGATTTTGGTTTTTAACTCACGGTTTAAATTTTCTCCCGGAAAGTTGAAGTCCCGATGGACGGGACCTTATTTGGTGAAACAAGCATTTCCATCGGGATATGTTGAGTTGTTTGGAAACGGAAATACTTTTAAAGTAAATGGTCATCGATTAAAACTCTATTTTGATGGAGTTGATACCACGGTTCAAGATGACATCACTTTCTCCCCCAACGCTAATTAGCTTGGGAAGGAGTCGCGTGAACGACTTGCTAATAAACTTCACAAATTGTAAATAGTTCCTTTCGTTTGTTCGTTTCTTAGGATTGATTGTTTTGAGTGTTTTGTGTGATTTTTTGAGTTTTAGTTCGAACCAAGTTGTTTAGGGACCTTTCACAATGTTTAAAACGCAAAAACACATCAAAACTGGTGCAACAGGGCCAGATGCGCCGCATCCATGCTGGATGCGCCGCATCTGAGGACAAGAAAAATGCCAACAGTTTTTGATGTGCCGAGAAAAGGTCATGCACCGCATTTGGGCCACCAGATGCGCCGCATCTGCTTCAGATGCGCCGCATCTGAGCCAGATGCGCCGCATCTGTGTCTGAATGTTGGATTCTGCCTATTTTTTTGCACAAATACGGGAGTTTATCATTTTTATTCATTTTTTCACCTACAACTCCAACTTTCATCTCATTCTCTCTCAAGGATTTCATCTCTAAACACTAAATCAACCGATTAAACCCATCTTTGAGCATCTAATCCGTCTATCAACATGAGAAAGGTAACATTAATCTTCATTTCTTCATGGTTCTTATGTTCTTCATTCTCAAATTCAGATTTAGCTTGTTCTAAGTGTGGGGATGTTTAAATCTTCATGTTTTGGTCATTATATGCTTGTATTGTTGTTACTAATCCTTATTCATGCTCGAATTTCATGCTTAATTGCTCAAAAATTTACTTTAGAAATTAGGGTTCTTCATGAATTTGGAGATTTCGAAAGAATGACCATTACTTGTTTAAATTGGGATGTTTTAGAGTTCAATTACTAGTATACATTGGCAAATCCGCATGAACCTTAGTTGAATTACACGATTACACAAATTATTGAATTATAGGGTTCTTCAATTGGGGATTTTGACTTTTGTTGACTAGTGAAGTGTTCTAAGTGGAATTAAAGTAATTCATTGATTATGCTAAACACATATACGCCTTAACTTAGTGTTTGTTCGAATTTAAAACTTTTATTTGTGAAAGTTAAGGATTGTATGCTTAGGCTTTTTGATGAGATTGTTGATTTGAGTCGACTTTAGTATCTAAATGTATGATAACCATTGATTGCATATTGTTTGACATGCTTATTGATGAATGCTAATGGTTTCATATACTTGTTTTGATGAAGCTAATTATACTAGATATGATTGAACTTATGAAGTGATAAAGATTATGAGTCATACTAGTACATGTTTGTTAAAAATGAGATAAGTACATCCATGATAGAATTATGTTTGACATGAGAGTTTATAATGTGTTCTACATGGTTTTGGCTTGTGCAATATGAAAGATGTTTTGAATAACTTTACCGCTAATCAACTTGGTTTGTTGTTTTGTTTGTTTGGTTTTGTTGTGTTTTTGTAGACTAGAGCATCATCATCAAACCCAAAATCAAAGAAGCAAAAAGCCCCGGCAATTATAGATGAGGAAACAAGTGAGGAGGAAAATGCTGTTGAGGAAGAAGAAATGGATATTGACAACTGGCAATTAAATGTCCGTGGATTAACCACTCCAGATCCATGGATCAATGCAGTTTTGAGGCATCCGGAATATCATGAACGGATGAAGGAACTTCTACACAAAGACATATATCCGGGGAAATATATCGATTGGACACCATTAGAAGAAGCCGGTGAATATCAACATTTTCGCAACCTTTTCCGAGTAACGTATCAAGGCCATCGAATATATGCATGGGAAAACCTGTTCAGAATGTAAGAAAGAGTGTACCCACTCTTAGTCAAAGAATTCGTTGGTTCACTTAGGGTTGATTACACGTCACCAACATCAGGTACCTTTATGAGATTTTGTCTTGGAGGACAAGACCGGACATTAACACTGCTACAATTTGTAAAGGCGTTGGATATCTATGAAGGGTTGTGTGATGACCCGAAAATTTCTGACCAAATTTAAACTTAATTTTTGTATGATTAACATTTCCGACATGATAACCAAAGTCTATGAAGTTGAATCTCAAAATTTTGAATTATTCAATTACCCTTCGATTGTTCTCAACGATTCGTGAACAATTATATGTAAATAGATACATATACTATAACTTGAAAACGTAACAAAGTGTTGAGTATATGATACTGTGAATTAAAATTTATTGGTTTGATTACCTGATCGATATATTTAACTACGGAGATAAAAGATTATGCAAAACGATTGAATTAAAAGATATTTATTGAATCCCTTACGGATTATAATATTATTACGAGTCTCTGTTGTGAGGTCCACGTTGATTTAAGAAATCGTTCATTTTTAACGATATTCGAAATAAATATTAAAGTGTTTGTTTAAATAACGTAATTTGGACACATACAATAATAAGGAATATTAACTGTTGGAATTAGATATGAATAAACTTGCGATATGTATTTTAAAACGTGTTTATTAATATTGAAAATATATATTTAACAATACGATAAAATATAATATTAACTTGGTCATAAAACGAATTGTTATTATATATATATTAACAAATAACGAGAAGATGATTTATAGAAGTAAATGACCAAAACACTCAAAAGTATAAGTTATATCTCGAGTGGTATAGTTTTTGGACAATTTAAGACTATATTTTGACAAAGGTACGAGTCGCGAAACGTAATGTACAAGTTTTCTCAGCGTACGAAAGGACGTTCGAAAAACCGGAACCGGGACATAAGTCGAGTGATGATGTACGACTTATCGGAACAAAAAGTACAAGTCAACTATGCATGTGAATTTAATATAATATATAATTAATTATATAAATTAAATATATTATATATATAATTAAATAATATGTCGACAAGCAAGAAAACAAACGAAAGTGAGCTGTCCAGACAGGCCATGCGATCGCATGGCATTTGCACTGAAAGCCCATGCGATTGCATGGGCATCAGATTCAGCAAACATGTATAAAAGCTCGATCGTTTCTGTTTTTTTATGCATTCCATCCATCTCTCTCTCACACTCTTATATTTATATTTATTATTATTATTATTATTATTATTATTATTATTATTATTATTATTATTATTATTATTATTATTATTATTATTATTATTATTATTATTATTATTATTATTAAGATTAATATTATTATTAATCTTATTATTATTATTATTATCAGTAGTATAATAATTATTAGTATTATACATAAAATACTACGACGAGGTTATGTCTAAACGATTTCAAAAATGGTTTACGAGCAAGCTAGAGCTAAGGAAATTATGGGTTATTGCCAAGGAGGTTATGGGTAATGTTCGGGGGTATATATGAATCAAACCTAATGTTTATCATCTCCGTTGCGTCTACGTACTTTTCTACAATATTGAATCTCAATATTGATACGTAAGACATATATTTTTATCTTTTATATATTAATTGTGTATCCATGTCTGGTGCTCGAGTATATATATTTATACATGCTTGTATGCTAAATTTTATCGCTAAACAGTTTATAATGAATCATGAATTAAATACATATATTACTGGTAAAAGGTATATGATATACATGTTTTTGGAAAGCTAGCGAAAAATCAATAACTTTTCATTTAGATATCGAATAGTTTCGAAGAACGAATCAAAAGATATGGTCAACTGAATTATAATTGACGATAATTGAAATTGCTTTTGAATCTGCAATTAATATTTAAACAACTTGTTTGTAAGGTTGATAAACTGGATTTTTGAATATTACCAGCCGAGTAAATGAATCCTTATATAAATCTCGTCTCGTTTGGTTAAGCAACTATCAAAATTGACTTTTTGAAATGACTTTGGATAACTTTTGTATGTCGATCTCGAGCATTAGGATTGTGATACACTATGACCTGACCTAGCTTGATAGAAATTTATTGACCAACATATGTTCTCTAGGTTGAAATCTACGATTATTTGATTTCCGAGTTTCGGTCACATTACGATGAACAACTTTATGTGCTGCTAAGGTGAGTTTCATTTGCTCCTTTTTTAATTGCTTTTGCAATATATATTTTTGGGCTGAGAATACATGCACTTTATTTTAAACGCAATGGATACAAGTACATACTAAATTCTACACTGAGTTTGAACCGAAAATCCCTTAGCTTTGGTAACTAGTAACTGCCAGTTATAAGAACTGGTGGGCGCGAGTAGTAGTATATGGATCCATAGGGCTTGATATCCCAGTCCGAGCAAGAGCGATAGCCTTTTAACGGACGTATGCTATTTGAGAAGCGTACACGTTGGTTTGCGTGTACTATTAAGATGATTATACAAAGGGTACAAATTATATATACGTTAAGTTTAGTTACCAGGGTGCTCAATCTTGTAGAATATTTTGATAAACGTTTCTGGATGAAACAACTGAAATCTTGTGATCCACTTTTATATACAGATTATGCGAAACACTAAAACTATGAACTCACCAACCTTTGTGTTGACACTTGTTAGCATGTTTATTCTCAGGTTCCCTAGAAGTCTTCCGCTGTTTGCTTATATGTGATACAAGCTATGTGCATGGAGTCTTGCATGCTTTATTCAAGAAAACGTTGCATTCACAAAACCATCATCATGTATCCATTTTGACTGCATTGTCAACGGAAGTATTATTGTAAACTATTATTTACGGTAATTGTCTATATGTAGAAATCATCAGATGTCGAAAACCTTAGAATTAAATATTCATTTATGGTATGCCTTTTCAAAAGAATGCAATGTTTACAAAACGTATCATATAGAGGTCAAATACCTCGCAATGAAATCAATGAATGACGTGTTCGTCCATATGGATTTGGAGCGATCGTCACAGTTGGTATCAGAGCGTTGGTCCTAGCGAACCAGGTCTTGCATGAGTGTGTCTAACTAATAGTTGTTAGGATGCATTAGTAAGTCTGGACTTCGACCGTGTCTGCATGTCAAAAGTTTTGCTTATCATTTTTTGTCAGAAATTACCTACTTATCATTCCTAGTCTAGATACGTTTTACTGCATTGATTACATGAATAGCGTATAGACAAAATTCATATCTTAGCGTATCTGTTACTGTAAACTTTTCCTGACATCTTCCGAAAATTTCTCCGTGATTTATGGAATTTGGTATTATATATACATATGTAAATTATGTATTGAAGAATACCAAACTACATTCTATAATCTAATTCATACAAAAAAAAAAAAATCATATCCCTAATTATACAAGATGGATCCCGTATATAGTTCAAATTCCTTAAACTCTGACAGCTATTCCGATATGGATATTCACCTGAATTCCGAAGACAGTGTAACTGGAATGGATCAACCAATTAGCCATCATCTATTCTGGATGAATTGGGGATGGGTTCGTAGCCTACTTAATTATTGGAGACAAGAAGAAGGCGATCCCTTCCATCCACCACATTGCCCTCTTGGCGAAGAACCTGAAGCACTTACCGGCGAACCTGTTCGTAATACCATTTTCTCTCTCATCTCTAGAATATCTCGTCATGATCATATACTCTCTCAAATTCTGGATCTTATTCATCCGCTCGTCCGAACCACCAATCATCCCGGTGTAGTAGAAGAAGTCAACGAGCTTCGCGCTCGGGTAGTGGCTTTGGAGAATATGGTGCAAAGGTTACAAGCACCAGCAGAATCTCCGGCATCAACAGTACCACCGACAACAACACCAACAGTACCATTACCACCACCAACAACATCCGCACCGCAAGCCTCAACATCACAATATGTACCTTGAACATCAACGTCATACGCATCGTAGTTACCAAGATATACCAGCAACAATAACCGATGAAGTATTAACTTATTTCCCCTGAAGAAATTTTATGTATATTTAATATATATGAATTTTGAAATCAAAATAAATCTTTTCGTACTAAGCTATTACGTGTGAATCTTAACTGGTAGGTACTACTCGGTTAGTTCATATTACTAATATGCAATGATGTACATCCTTCGTTAACAACTTAACCATTGTTAACTACAATCTCTGTTTCAACTTAATGAATTCCATTTCATAATAAACTAAGTGTATTATTCAA